>NC_064818.1:25260151-25262990 GCF_023721935.1 Panthera uncia | reverse complement strand
TATATATATTTATTATTTTTATAATATTATAAATATAAAAATTTATAAAAATTTATAAAAATTTATAAATATTTATTATATTTATTTATATTATAAATATATATAATTATATATATTAAATATATATTTTTTATAAATATATATATTTATATATATACTACGTGTGTGTAGATATAAATATATATATATTATATATATAATATATATATATATAATACGTGTGTG
This sequence comes from Panthera uncia, assembly GCF_023721935.1. Lineage (NCBI taxonomy): Eukaryota > Metazoa > Chordata > Mammalia > Carnivora > Felidae > Panthera > Panthera uncia. The sequence continues at coordinate 25,262,765 of NC_064818.1, read as the reverse complement.
TGTGTGTATATATGATAATATAGTGTCCACTCTAGATTACATACTTAAATTTAATATTTTCCATATCTTAAATATCTTAAATACATAAAGGCTGCCCTTTTGTCTTCTCCTCTATAAACCGATTTTAAAGATCATCCTCACACATTTGCACACATATCTGATTAGTTACATAAATTTTGTCTGTAAAACTTCGGGTCAGATATTATGAAGAAATTAGCTTTTCAAATTCAGGTAGCTTTTCAAATTCAGAGTAGTAGACAAAGTTAAAATCTCAACAAAATTCACAAATGTGTTGGAAACATAATTGTGGGTCCCATAAGAACAAAACATTGTCCCCAGGGCTGCTTTCCAGTCTGGTGACGTTCCATAACACTCTGTTTAGCATCTCAAAGCAATATTTATCTGTGGAAATGTAGGCATTTCTGGGAGATTACTAAAACGCTAACCAGGGGATATTTCACAGATATCATCTACATCTCATTTTTGGTTTGCTGAAACAAGGACTATTCCCGTCCCTTTTCTGTTAGATAACAGAAGGTCCCCTTCCTCCTACGTGAGTGTCAGTAGCAAGCTCTTTAGTTACTATTCCTAAGTCACATTTTGGAATGTGATTCCAAAATTGAGGTGGTCACACAGTTACTGGCTGGTCGCTACTCTCTCTTTTCCAATCTAAATGCATTTTTTATTAAATTACAAATTCTTATTTTAAATTCTGAGTCTGAACCTTATGAAAAAAAAATGTATTCCCAGAGTTACCTGTGTTTAGGGTTGTTCTAGTGATTTATATTTAGAAAAAAAAGAAGAAAGAGAAAAATCGTTTAAGAGTCAGGTTAACTAGAAACTCCAGAAAAATACAGTATTTTTTAGAAAGAAAACACAATGATATGTGAATGTTGTGTCCTAGGACTTCAGTAACAACGTGCCACAAACTGGATAATTTAGAAAACAGAAATGTGTTCACAGTTCTGGGAGACAGAAGTCAGAAATTAAAGTAGTTGCAGGTCAGGCTCCATCTGAAGGAAGTAGAGAGGAATCTGTCCAGGCCTCTTTCCTAGTTTTGGCATGTAGATGACCATCTTCTCCCCGTTTCTCTTCATACTGTCTTTTCTCTGTGCATTTCTATTTGTGTTCAAATACTTGCTTTTTGTATAGACAGAAGTCATATTGAATTAAGACTTACTCTAATGACCGCCCCAGGGGAACTGGAGAGGTATGTCTGTATGAAACTAAGGAAGTTGGAGAAAAAAAAAAAAAAAAAAGTTAAACCCTTGGGGCGCCTGGGTGGCTAGGTCGGTTGAGTGTCCGACTTTGGCTCAGGTCATGATCTCACAGTTTGTGAGTTCGAGCCCCTCGTCAGGCTCTGTGCTGACCGCCCAGAGCCTGGATCCTGCTTCAGATTGTGTCTCCCTCTCTCTCTCTGCTCCTTTCCTGCTCACACGCTGTCTCTCTCTCTCAAAAATAAAGATTAAAAAAAAAAAAAATTTAAGTTAAATCCTCAAAAATCTAAAACTTAACTCCATAAGGTAACAATGTAAACAGTTTATTTTTGTATTAAAAGTAATATCTGTGAGTTCAGCTTATCACGTCGGGGTCACCAATTGTGGGTTCGGCTTTGGGCTTTGTCCTGCAAAGCCAAGGGTGGCAGAAAGGATTACTCAAGACTCCGTGCAAGTCAAAAGAGGTGGGAGGGAGGCTAAGGGATGTCTCCCCCAGCTGTTCTCAAGCTCCCATATTTATTAGGCATACGCTATAATGAAAACATTGTGCAATATGTCAGTGGCTACATGCCAGTAAGAACATATAGAAAGCATGCAAAAAGACCCAGGGTGTTCCTAAGACTACAGAAGAGCAGATGCCAAAAGGAGGGTAGAGAACAAGTAAGATATTCCGTAGATAACATGATCTAAGAAATTCATGCACACAGGCAGGACCCAAACCCTACAAGTACATATATATTATATAATATATATATTATATTATATTATATTATATTATATTATATTATATATATGTATATATGTATATGTGTGTATATATGTGTATACATATATGTATGTATATATACATATGTATACACATATATATATTTATATACATATACATACATATGTATATACATATATATATGTATATACATATACATACATATACATATATGTATATACATATGTATATACATATGTATACACATATGTATATATATGTATATATGTATATACATATATATTTGTATATACATATATATACACATATGTATATATGTATATATATATATGTATATGTATATATATTATATATATATAATATATTAAACTGGATATTGGTCTAGATACTGGTCCACTGTTTTCAGCAGGATCAGAAAGCAGTGCAATGCGTTTCCCCGAATGTCCTTAACCAGTACATAGCTATTTGATTTCCCACAAATATCAATAGAATTTGGAAAGAAAGATGAAAGTAGCTTTGATGAACTAAAAGAGTTTGGTTGCAGGTAGATGAGATTAGGATAAAATTGCTGTGTTTACAATATGTTCTACAAGCATATGGATATAAGTAATAATTGTGTATATGAATATAATATGATAAAATAAAAACTAAATTAAACCGAAGTAATTAA
>NC_064818.1:24962855-25260051 GCF_023721935.1 Panthera uncia | reverse complement strand
GATATATATATATATGGATATATATATATATATGGATATATATATATGGATATATATATATATGGATATATATATATATGTGTGTGTATATATATATATTAGTATTAGTATTTCAGGCTGTTTATTGCTTATGGAAAATAAACTAGTCTGTTCTTATTTGGTTGTTGTTGCTATTTTGTTTGGTTTGGTTTTGGCTTTAGTTTCCAAGTGTCTACTGAAAATATATTTTTGTGTGTTGATCTTGTATCCTGAAGCATCTTACGTATACTTATTAGTTCCAGTACCAATTTTTGTGTATTCTTTTTGATTTTTTAATGTATGCAACCATGGATTCTAGACACACAATTTAATTGTTTTGTCTTGAATTAATGTGCAAACTTAATTTCCATGTTTCATAGGGTCATTAAAAGGGGCATAAGCCACTTGTTTCTGTTGAGGAGGAAAATTTTTTCAACCTTTAAGATTCTTCTAGCTGGTCTAATAATTAACTTGACATGACACAGATTTACAAGAGAAAAAAAAGTTTAATTACATACACATAGAGGCTCAATAATGAAATTAAGACCCTAAAGAAATAATTAAGGCAGGTAGTTTTGATACTTTGTAAACAAAGAAACAATAAATCTGTGAGGGATTGACAGGAACAAAGAAAACTCGTGTTTGGGACCTTCAATTAATAAGGAACTCTAAACAGAAGTTGGGCTGAGGCAGTAAATTAGTAAAAAGTAACAAGGTTTATTATACAGCTTTTGGCCCTATATTCCCTTTCTCTAGTGATAAGGATGTCTCTTTATTTCCTGGTACAAGAAGATACCTTTCACGTGAAAGATTTATTTCTTGCTGTCAGAGTATTCTTTTTTTGCACTGGATGTTTCTTAAGTGATTTTTATTTAAAATAATCTGTAAACCAAAGTGACACATTTTGGGCTTGCCTATTCTTGGCCTCTACATTCCTGACTTTAGGGGAAAAGTTTCAGTTTTTCACGAAAGATGGCCATGTGGCTTTTCTTCATGATTTGTTGATATGGTGAAAAACCATTGAGTGGTTATTCTATTAAGAACCACTGTTCCATTCCTTGGATGCAACCCAAGGGTTGGAAGCCTCTCCAGCCTAATATTGAATACCATTTTTTTTCCATTTCACTATTTTAAAAAACAAATTTCATCGGAATATTCATAAAATAAAGGTAGAGAAGGCAACCCAAATGCCATGTTGAATTCTGTGCTGGGCTACTAAGAGCATCCAATAAATACTGTTTAAATTTTCAAAAATTTCTTGGCAAAAACACCTATCTTGGTAAAAACAGAGCGCACTGACTTCCCTAAAACTCTTTACATTAACCTTTAGAATGAAATCTTAGTTTTTCAACCAGGTGTGTATGCTCCTCTGTGGCATATTCTTTGCCTGCCTCACCAGTCAGCAGTTGGTTTTCTATATTCTATGTCATCTACAAAATCATTTTAAGAACTGAACAACAGCAAACTGTTATCTTCGTGCATTCCCAGCAACTAGAATATACTCTGTATGCTCTATATTCTTTCCCAGCTTATTATTATTTTTATTTGAAAATTGAGCAATAATGTGTTATTATATGGTGAATATTATCATGTGCTTCTGCTATGGGTAGCATGTCCTACTCTGCATTTACATAGTGCTAAATATCCTACATTATGTACATAGTGTTAAATATCCTGTATTGTAGATACTTTACAATTCTAGTTATCGATCTGTGCCGCTAGATTTTAAGGTTTTTGAGAGAAAAATAAAAATACTAAGGAACCTACTCTGATTCGCTTTATCTTTCTCAGGATTTAGCAATGTCAGCACATGCACAGGTCTTTGAAAAAAAGTTGAGAATGAATGATTTATCATATTGATTAATCTAGGTCTGATAAAGTTCTTACTCATAAGAATTTATTCAGGAATGCATATTCTAACTTACTTACTTTACTGATTTAAAATATATGTATTACAGATATGTCTCCTAACACAAGGGAAACACAAGAAAAAATAAACTGCTGGTACTATACAAAAATAAAAAGCTTTTGCACAGTAAAGGAAACCATAAAAAAAAAAAAAAAAAAAAAATGGGGCGCCTGGGTGACTCAGTCGGTTAAGCGGCCGACTTCGGCTCAGGTCATGATCTCGCGGTCCGTGAGTTCAAGCCCCGCGTGGGGCTCTGTGCTGACTGCTCAGAGCCTGGAGCCTGTTTCAGATTCTGTGTCTCCCTCTCTCTGACCCTCCCCTGTTCATGCTCGATCTCTGTCTCAAAAAATAAATAAATAAATAAATAAATAAACGTTAAAAAAGAAAAAAAACAAACAAACAGGCAACCCAGTAAATGGGAAAAAAAATGTTTGCAAATGATAAATAAGGGGTTAATGTTGAAAATATGTAAAAAAAAATTACACAACTTAATCCCAAAATAATCTGATTAAAAATGGGAAGTCCTCTGACTTCAGTCCAGGTCATGATCTCCCAATTCATGGGTTTGAGCCTCACATCCGGCTCTGCACTGACAGCTCAGCGCCTGGATCTTGCTTCAGATTCTTTCTCTCTCTCTCTCTCTCTCTCTCTCTCTCTGCCCTCCCCTGCTTGTGCTCTTTCTCTCTCTCTCAAAAATAAAAACACTTTTTTTTTTTTTTTATTAATGGGAATGGGACTTGAATAGACATTTTCCCAAAGAAGACATATAGATGTCCAACAGACACATAAAAAGATGCTAAACATCACTAACCATCAGGAAAATGCAAATCAAAACTGTAATGAGATATTACCTAAAACCTGACAGCATGGCTAGATTCAAAAGGACATAATTTAAAAATAGCTTCATAGAGAGAACAAAATTATAGTATTTATCCTATCTAATTTCAAAAGTTAAAGTGAGTGCTGGCATAAGAACAGATAAATTGATAATTGGCTTCTTAAAGTATTTTATAAATTCTATATAAAATCTCTTAAAAACCTGCCAATTTTTACAAAAACAAAAGGGATGTAGAGATTTGATTTATACTAAATTTACCTTAATGCGGGGCACCTGGCTGGCTTAATCAGTAAAGCATGCAACTCTTGATCTCAGGGATGTGCGTTCAAGCCCCATATTGGCTGTAAAACTTAGTTTTAAAAAATAAAATAAAAATATATCTATCTTGATGCAAGATGATGGCATTTTTCTATATGGTGTAAAAAGTGGTCCAGTGTCATTCTTTTACATGTTGCTGTCCAGTTTTTCCACTGGATACTCTTTTCTGATTTGTCAAAGATTAACAAACCATATAGTTGTGGGTTCATTTCTGGATTTTCTATTCTGTTCTATTGATCTTTGTGCCTATTTTTATGTCACTATCATACTGTTTTGATCACTACAGCTTTGTAATATAACTTGAAGTATGGAATTGTGATGCTTCCAGCTTTGCTTTTCTTTTCAAGGTTGTTTTGGCTATTTGAGGTCTTTTGTGGATCCCAACTAACTGTGGACTTGTCACTATGAAGAGAATACAGAAAAACTAAAAAGAGTGCTTGTCTTGGAATTCTGCTTCTTAGAGTAGAGATTCTTCAAGTCATGTAGGAAACATTGTGAAAGTTTCGAGACCAACTTTAAAAGCTTAAGGAACAAGCATTCTTTCCATGTATTTCCTCTTGAGAAAAAAATCACAGAAGCATTTCACACCAATACCCTTTGGCTTAAAAATGTTCATCAAAATGGGGTGGGGGAGTGTGCTTTTGTTAGATTAATAATATTTGCATCCAATACACTGAATCTTACTTTAGAGGTAAGACTTTAATAGGGACACTGTAAATATTTGGTTTATTTGGCACTACTGTAAGTAGTATGAATTTTAGGATTGCTTGTTCTAGCTCTGAAAACTGCTGTTGGTATTTTGATAGGAATTGCATGAAATGTGTACATTGCTTTGGGTAGTGTAGACATTTTTACAGTATTTCTTCTACCAACCCATGAGCAAGGAATGTCTTTCCATTTCTTTGTGTCAGCTTCAATTTCTTTCATCAATGTTTTATACTTTTTAGAATATAAGTCTTTCACCTCTTTGGTTAGGTTTATTCCTAGGTATCCTATGGTTTTTTGATGTCATTATAAATGTGATTGATTCCTTAATTTCTTTTTCTGCTGCTTCATTATTGGTGTATAGAAATGCAACAGATTATTATACAATGATTTTGTGTCCTGTGACTTAACTGAATTTATTTATCAGTTCTACCATTTTTTGGTGGAGTCTTTTGGGTTTTCTATATAGAATATCATGTAATCTCCAAAGAGTAAAAGTTTGACTATTGTTGATTTGGATGCCTTTTATTTCTTTTTGCTGTCTGATTGTTGTGCCTAGGATTTCCAATACTACGTTAAGTAACAGTGGTGAGAGTGGACATCCTTGTCTTGTTCCTGACCATAGAAGAAAAGCTCTCAGTTTTTTCCCCATTGAGCATGATATTATAGCTGTGGGTGTTTCATATATGGCCTTTATTATGTTGAGGTACTTTCCCTCTAAACATACTTTTTTGAGGTTTTTTATCTGAATGGATGTTATACTTTGTCAAATGCTTTTTCTGCATCTATTAAAATGAGCATATGTTTCTAGGGGTACCTGGGGGGGCTCAGTCAGTTGAGCATCTGACTTAGACTCAAGTCATGATCTCACAGCTTGTGGGTTCCAACCCCTATGTCAGGCTCTGTGCTGACAGCTCAGAGCCTGGAGCCTCCTTCAGATTCTGTGTCTCCCTCTCTCTGTCCCTCCCCCACTTGCCTCTGTCTGTCTGTCTCTCTGTCTCTCAAAAATAAACATTAAAAAAATGGTCATATGGTTCTTAATTTTTCTTTTATTAATGTGGTATGCCATGTGAATTGATTTTCCAATATTAAACCATCCTTGTAACCTAGGAATAAATCCACTTGATTGGGGTGAATGATTTTCTTTAATGTATTGTTGGATTTGGTTTGCTAGTATATTGCTGAGAATTTTTGAATCTGTGTTCATGAGCGACATTGGTCTGTAGTTCTCTTTTTAAGTAGAATCTTTATCTGGTTTTGGTATCATGGTAATATTGGCCTGATAAAATGAATTTGGAAGTTCTTCTTTACTTTCTAATTTTTGGAATAGAGTAGAATAGGTATTAACTCTGCTTTAAATGTTTGGTAGAATTTGCCTGTGAAGCCATGGGGTCCTGGATTTTTGTTTGGTTGGAGTTTTTTGATTACTGATTCAATTTATTTGAAGGTTATCAGTCTGTTCAAGTTTTCTATTTCTTTCTGTTTCAGTTTTATTAGTTCATATGTTTCTAGGAAATTATCCATTTCTCCCAGGTTGTCCAGTTTGTTAGCTTTCATAAAATTCTCTTATAATTTTTTGTATTTGTATGGTGTTGGTTGTTATTTTTCCTCTTTCATTTGTGATTTTATTTATTTGGGTCCTTTCTCTTTTCTTTTTGATAAGTCTTCTAGAGGTGAATTAATTTTATTAATTTTTTTCAAAGAACTAGGTCCTGGTTTCATTGATCTGTTCTATTGTTTTGTTTTGTTTTAGTTTCTCCAATATTTATTTCTGCTCTAATCTTTATTATTTCCTTCCTTATGCTGGCTTTAGGTTTCATTTGCTGTTCTTTTTCTAGCTCCTTTAGGTGTAAGGTTAGGTTGTTTATTTGAGATTTTTCTTATTTCTTGTGGTAGACCTGTATTGCTATATACTTCCCTCTTAGGTCCACTGTTGATGTGACTCAAAGGTTTTGGGCTATTGTGTTTTTATTTTCATTTGTTTCCATGTATTTTTGTGACTATGGCACAAAGGAAACTTTTATTTGCAGCAAATAAGGAGATCATGGGGAATGGCTTCAAAAACTGACTCCCTGAGAGAGGATGAATGGGTGCTTTTTGTTTAGGGTTAGGATAAGTATTCAGCTAGGGAAGCCTGGTTATCCTATGTAGAAGTGGGCATAAGTCACACATGCACCTTAAGAAAACATGACTGTACACATTGTATGTTATGTAAATGAAGCATAGGCTTCTCCCTGGGAAAATATTTTACTATCATAATGTGGTGAAGGTAATTATAGGTCTTTCCAGAAGTTACTTTATTGTCCATTTGCATGGGCACAAGTCAGATTTCACTCATGTACTCTGGATGGTCTGAGCCAGTAAGGGATTTTATCAGGGCAGTGGTCATAACCTGGAAGTTAATTTTGGGTTTCATTTCCTGTTCCTGATGCATGCTTCCAGTGACCCAAAGAGTTGCTGTCTCGTTTATCCAGGGTTGTAAGGAAAGGAGGAAGTGCACAAAAGCCAAGCATCCAAGGTGGAGATTTAAACAGGAAAAAACAACAAACAGAACAACAAACAGACCAAACAACCAGGTGGGACAGAGGTTTCTTTCAATCTCCCAGGCATTATCCAATAACCAGGTGGGATAGAGATTTCTTTCAATTTCCCAACAAACAGAGATCAAAAAGAGAACAGAGATCTCTTTCAATTTCCCATACCCTAAACTAGTCCCTGTTAGATACCTCCCATTTGGCCAGGCTGGAGCATCCAAGACTCTTAATGGTTTGGTCCTGTGATTATTTGCCACCTGGGGATGTCTACACTCAACTATAGACCCTAAATGAGTGCTCAATCTTGCAGAGTGTTTACCAGAGAGGCCCTGTTTACCTAGAAGATTCTGACTGTTATGCCAGCTTGCCACGACTTTGTGAGACAACTCCAGTTTTACCTCTAAAAGTTGTGTCATGGGCCTGGCATAATTTACCCCAGCAGAACTCCTTTGGAATAAATGTAATCAGAGTGGCCACTGGCTTTCAAGTGACAGAATGCCAGGCTGGTGGTCACAGACATCAGGAAGGGGGAGTCCTATCCAAGGAATCTACCCCTGTTCCCAGTAGCTTTAATGGTTTAACCCAGGCAAACTCCACTGACTGCTTCTCCATTATTGGACACCAAAGACCTGGAGGACAGAACCTCAGAAAGACCTGTTTCCATTTATTTGTTTTTTTTATTTGTTTTTTGATTTCTTGGCTGAACATTCATTGTTTAGTAGTATGTTTTTTCATGCCCATGTACCTGTGGCCTTTCTAGATTTTTTTTCTTGTGGTTGACTTCTAGTTTCATAGTGTGTGGTCAGAAAAGGTGCATGGTGTGACTTCAATCATTTTGTATTTCTTGAGTTGCTGGAAGCCGAGCTATCCCAGCCTGAGTGGCAGGGCCCGGGCTGTGGACGGATTGGTGACTGCAAAGCTTCTTGTCCTCCCGCGTTTAGGTAATTTGGCCTTGAAAGTGCCTGGGGTATTGTCTGTTGGGGAATTGCCCTCGGCAGGCGCCCTGGGAAAAGAACGATTAGGGAAGAAAACAAGGTTCCACAGGAAATTGTGCGGCCTCACTTTTAGCCCTTGCCATCCCTATGGAGACTCCTCTACTTTCAGGAAGGATAGCCTCATACCTTTGCCAGCAAAGAAAGCCTGTAAAGGAGAGACATATGGATCCAAAAGCCCCACTCCGGTCACTAAGGAGTGTATCTATGGATACAGGTCACTCTGACCCCTAGGCCCACTTGGCCCCCAGGAGCCATTCCAGATGATGATTGAACCTAGTCGGTTAAGCTTACAGAATGGTTCATTGGTTCCTAGGTGCATTGTCTCTCTGAGAATGTATGAGGCATGGGTTTCTAAGGCCTTTTCAGCCCCTTTCTGGCACCTTGGACCGAGGCAAACACATTGTTCTGGCCTCATGTGGTTAGGAGGTCACGTCCCTGTAACCGTTCCACTTGAGGTGTTGAGAAATGGAGGGCCTTTCACGAGAACAGCAAAGCAAATGCTTTGTAGATTATAGATAAACGCAGATGATAATGGAATAATGTAAGAAATGAATCTATAATCAAAGGGTATACGGGAAAGTTAGGGGAAAATCACCATGTTATTTCTTAAAGGTTGTTTATACATGAGAACATTTTCAAAATTAGGTAATGTTAGAAAAGCATAGATGACGTATGCTACAAGGAAATCACTAGCATATAGAATGTCACATTTACTGCAATAAATCGGCCAGTTCAACACACTGCTGTTGTCTGTGTCCATTTTTATTTTAGTTTTTTATCTTAGCTTTTGATTTTAGTTTTTTATTTTTATTTTGGTTTTGGTTTTGTTTTATTTTCACTTTTTCGCCGACACCGTTCATCCTTCGGGAACCCCTGGACCTGCTGGAGCTCGACTCCGGCGTTGAGTTCTGTTTTGCAACCTAATATGTGATCTATTCTGGGGAATGTTTCATGTGCACTTGAAAATAAAGTGTATTCTGCTATTTTAGGATGGAATGATCTGAATATATCAGTTAAGTCCATCAGACCCAGTATGTCATTCAAAGCTATTGTTTCTTTTTTAATTTTCTGTTTAGATGATCAGTCCATTGATGGACAGATAATAGCAAAGTCCCCTAATATTATTATATTATTACAAATTAGTTTCTTTTTTTTTTAATTTTTTAATGTTTATTTATTTTTGAAGAAGAAAGAGAGATACAGAGAGCATGAGTGGGGGAGGGGCAGAGTGAGAGGGAGACAGAATCTGAAGCAGGCTCCAGGCTCTGAGCTGTGGGCACAGAGCCCGGTGAGAGGCTCGAACTCACAAGCTGTTGAGATCACTACCTGAGCCAAAGTTGGATGCTTAACCCACTGAGCCACCCAGGCGCCCCAATTTCTTTATGTTTCTTATTAATTGTTTTATATACGTGGGTGTCTCCAAGTTGTGGGCATAAATATTTATAGTTTTTATATCTCCTTGTCCTTTGTCTCTTGTTACAGTCTTTGATATAAATCTGGTTTGTTCAATATATGTCTTGTTACTCTGGCCTTCTTTTGACATTCATTTGATTGATAAATCTTTCTCCATCTTCTCACTTTTAATCTGTAGGTGCCTCTTAGTTCTAAAATGAGTCTCAGGGTTCAGGTCATGATCCCACAGTTTGTGAGTTCAAGCCCCATGTCAGACTCTGCTGGCAGCGTGGAGCCTGGAGACTGCTTTGGATTCTGTGTCTCTGTCTCTTTCTCTCTGCCCCTCCTGAGCTCATGTGTGCTCTCTCTCTCTCTTAAAATTAAACCTTTTAAAAAATAATAAAATAAAATAAATAAAATGAGTCTCTTGTAGGTACCATATAGTAGGATCTTGTTTTTTAAATTCATTCTGACACTCTATGACTTTTGATTGGAGCATTTAGTCTATTTATGTACAAAGTAATTATTGATAAATATGTATTTATTACCTTTTTTTTTTTTACTTGTTTCGTCATTGGTTGTTTCTGGAGATTTTCTCTGATCCTTTCTTGTCTTTATCACTTTTGGTCTGTCCTTTGCATTCTAAGAATCCCTTTAACATTTCTTGCAGGGCTGGTTTAGTGGTCATGAACTCTTTTATTTTCTGTTTATCTGGGAAATTCTTTATTTCTACTTTTAACCTGAATGATTGACTTACTGGATAGAATATACTTAGAATGATTTTTCCCATTCAACACTTTGAATATATCATGCCATTCCTTTCTGGCTTGCCAAGTTTCTGCTGAGAAATCTGTAAACCTTATGGGTTTCCCTTTAAGTTAAGAACTTCTTTTGTCTTGCTAATTTTCAGATTTTTTTCTTTATCACTATATTTTGCAAATTTAATTACAATAAGTCATAGTGTTGGACTGCTTTTATTGATGATGTTGAGAGTTCTCTGTGCCTTCTGGATGTGGATGTCTGTTTCTTTCTACAGACTGGAGAAGTTTTCAGCTATTATTACTTCAAATAAATTTTCTGCCCTTTTGTCTCTCTTCTTCTGGGACCTCTATAAAACAAACATTATTATGTTTGATGGAGTCACTGAGTTCTCTAAGTCTTGTGTTGCAGAATTCTTCTTTCTCTCTTTTGTTCGGCTTCATTACTTTCCATTGCTTTGTCTTCTAGATCACTAATTTATTCATCTGTTTCTTCCTGCCTGCTGTTCATTGCATCAAGCCTGTTTCCAGTCTTGTTTGTTACACCCTTCATCTCTGATTGATTCCTTTTTGACTCTTTCATCTCTATGGTAAGGCTCTTACTAAAGTCTTTTTTTTTTTTTTTTTTCTCAAGCCCAGTGAGTGTCCTTATGATTGTTGCTTTGAATTTTCTCTCAGGCTTGTTACTTATATCTGTTTCACTTAGATCTCTTGTTCTTTCATTTGGGATATATATTTATCTAAGTGTCCGCCTCCTCTGTGTGTTAGAAAATCCAGTTACGTCTCCTGCTTCTGAAAGTAATGGCCTTATGAAGAAGTCATGTAGTACCCAGGGCCCTGAGTTTCAGGGAGTGTCTCCAGTCTGTGCTGCCTGCTCTCTGTTGTGTTTTGGCTGCTCTATCCCTCAGGCAGGTTGGCTGCAAAGGCTCTCCTTGCCTGAGGCAAGCGTGACTGAGAGGGGTAGTCCCACCAGATCACAAAGGGGTGGTGCTTGGTGTAAGCAGGTTAGGCAGTCCTTCCCCTGCAGATCTCAGTGGCTTTGTTTATGCAGAGAAGAGGAAGAAAATGGCACTGGTCAGCAACTTCGTTCCTGAGGAGACATCTCTGCGAATGCTGATTCTCAGAGACACACTCCAGATAAAGTGAATAATCTCTCCGCTGTGTGTCCCAGAGGCTCTTTAGATCCTCTTTGCACACTCTCTGCCCCCAGGTTGTTTTCCTGGCTGCTCTCCAGGAGCAACCCAAGCCCTCTGGGCTCTATCCCAGCCAGGCCTGCTGACCTTTGAATCTCCAGGCTTTAAGCCCCACTGGTTGCAAGAACTCACAGCATTCAGCCCCTCTTATTTTCCATGCCAATGACTTTGGGGAAATGTTCTCTTTGTGTGTTCCTTTCTGTGCTTCTCTCTCTCACCTTTCTCTGATGACACAGCTCCCTCCCCACTGCTGCGCTTGTGACCCATCTCTCCTCTAAACCACACGTCCCCATATCCTACCTTCTTTAATGTGGCCTCTTCTCTCACTTTAGTTGTGGAAGTTATTCTGTCAGTCTTCAGTTCTATTTCTGAGGTATTAAGGATTATTTGATAGTTATCTAGTTGTGTTCATGGGACAAGGTGAGCCTAGGGTCTCCTTACTCTGGTATCATCTTCCTTTTCTCTTAGATAAGGCATTTTTACCAATTATCTAAGACCTATGAGGTAATGCCAGCTTGCTGATTTTATTTTTTAGTGAGAGGAGACAAAATTCCCTTCCAAAATTGTTTTCAATATGAACCCTAAAGGGGTTTCACTTATTAAAATAAGTGAAAAGTGACAGCCATTGCTGTCATGGTTGAGAATTTCATTATTGCTTCAAATGCAGCCTCAAATATCATTTTACGATTATTTTATGATTACAGAATAAAGTAAGACCTGGACAACCAAAGGTAAGAAATAAGACAAATATGGATCTGATAAATCCAATAACGTCTCCATGTATATGTGGCTTAAAAAACAGATTATTTTTTGCATATTTTTTTTTTTTTTTTTGTCTGATTTACTTCTCAGGACTTATCAGAGCCAGGCAGGTAGCACACCGGTTCATTTATTTTTTTCCGCATTCTTTACATTTGGAAAGATTCATTAAGCTCACCATCACTTTATATGTATCTGAATTATGCATTGATTTCTGGGAGTAGGGCCTTCTCTATTACCATCATTGTTCGGTAATCCTATGTCAGCTAATTCAATTATATTATGTAAACTAGTAGTAAATCAATATATCATCCCCAGCATCAAAAACTTTTAAAAATAACTATTCTTTAAATCTTAAATATACTAATACATTTATATACTAATACATTATACTAATTAGTATACTACGTTATACTAATACATTTATATTCACACTGGGTTCAAAACACAAATTTTTTTTCCAAATCTCCGAAACAATTATTTCTAACACCTGATGAAATATTTACCTTTTTTACTATGTAGTATAAAAACCAAACCTGTCTCATTGTCAGACATTGTTGAAGAAATTAGCTTGGTTCTCCTAGCATAAAATTCATACGAAGGCATGACTTTCTCTTATTCATATCAGCCTCGCAATGTGCTATGGCAGGTAGTAGGTATTCAATAATATTTGTTCAAAGGATGCACAAGTAGCCTTTTTGACTTAGCCACAGGATTATTCTGACACCCGAAATGTTAATGCACCCTATTATCTCTTCACCCCGTCCTTGACTCTTTTGGCCATCTTATTATTGGTTTTTGAGCAGTCTGCCCTTCAATTTATCCTTGAATCTCAGTCCATCCTTGATCCTGAACATTATATATTGCCTAACCTCAGTTCTATCATTTGATAAAGCTGTGATTCACTCTAAGACCCACACCTTATCCTTGAACAAAGTAATCTTTAACCTTACTGAGTACCACTAATTCTGGTAGGTAGCAGTCCTGGAATTTCCGTGACCAAATTGTTGACTTAAAATACTTTTTTTGAGAATAAGAGGACATGGGACCAGAAGTTATAGTATGTGATTTTTCTTCCAAAGTCTGGTACAAAGTAGTTGTGACATTTTAATTAGACCCCTAATGCATTTCATTTATATAATTCAAAGGTAATGCCAATCCTGCCTGAATGTCTTATTTTCTGATTTTCTGATTTTCTGATTTCTGATTTTCATTATGAAATATGTGACAAACCTGGATAAGGAGTAAGGTGCAATGTAAATTTAAGAAATTTAAAAATCTCCCCTTCATAATAAACAATTATGGTAAGGTTGCAGGACAAATGTTTAATATACTCAATCACTTTCTTTCATACCACCAAGTGGAATTTAAAGCTAAAAGCATAGTGTTGTTTACATTAGCACCTTAATATATGAAACACTTAGTTATAAATTAAATTATATATATATATATATATATATGAACTATGTGAGGAAAACTATAACATTTTGATGAACAAAATCAAAGAACTAAATACATGGAAAAGTATTCTATGTTCATGAGGAGGCAGACTCAATGTTGTCAAGATGTCAGTGCTTCCCAATTTGATCTATGTAACCCCAGTCAAAATACAACAACTTATCTTGGGAATATTGAAAAATGGGTTCAAAGATTATATGGAGAGGCAAAAGACCCAAAATAGCCAACACAATATGGAAAGAGAAGAACCAAGTTGGAAGACCAATGCCCCCACAACTTCAAGGCTTACTTTAAAGCTATAGTAATCAAAGCAGTGTAGTTTGTGGAAAAAACAGATCAAAGGAATAGAATAGCAAGTTGGATTAGCTATAGGTCCCCCTGAATACAGCCAATTGCTCTTTGACAAAGGAGTGAAGACAGTTCAATGGAGCAAAGATGCTTTCTTCAACAGATGCTTATGGAACAACTGAACATCCACATGAAAAATAATGAAACTCTTAACAAACCTTATACTCTTCACCAAAATTAACTCAAAATGGAACATAAATAACTTAAACATAAAATGTGAACCTATAAAACTCGGAGAGAAACCTAGATGATTTGGGGTATGGTGCTGCATTTTTAGGTATAACACCAAAAACTAGAGCCATGAAAGAAATAATTGATAAGTTGGATTTCATTAAAATTAAAACTTCTGCTCTGTGGAAAACAATGTCAAAAGGATGAGAAGTCAAGCCACAGACTGGGAGAAAATATTTACAAAAGACATTCCATGAAAGACTGGTAGCCAAATTATATCAAGAGGTCATAAAACTCAACAATAAGAATAAATAAATAAATAAATAAATAAATAGGGCTGAGATTTTAACAGACAACTTGGAAGCAATCAAGGTGCCCTCAGTAGGTGAATTTCAGGATAAACTCGGGCACTTCCAGACAATGGAATATTACTCAAGACTAAAAAGAAATGAGCTGCCACCACCATGAAAAGACATGGAGAAATCTTAAATACATGTTACCAATGAAAGAAGCCCATATGAAGAGGTTGCATACTGCATGATTCCAACTATATGACATTCTGGAAAAGCTAAACTATGGAAATAATAAAACGATTAGTGGTTGTAAGCCAGGGTTGGGGTGAGGGGTGTGCAGTGGAGATGAAGAGGCAGAAAACAGAGGATTTTTAGGGCATTGACAATATATACACGACACCGTAATAATGAGTATATGTCATTGTACATTTATCCAAATCTCTAGAATAGAAACATCAAGAGTGAACTGTAGTGCAATGTAATATAATATCTGTGATGTAAAATTTGGGCTCTGAATGGTTATAATCTGTCATCTATATTAGTTTAATGTAACAAATGTACAATTCTGCTAAGGAATGTTCATAATGGGATAAGCTACATGTATAGGGGGCTATCTGGGAAATCTCTGTGACTTCCTCTTTGTTTTGCTATAAACTTTAATCTCCTTTAAAAAAGGAACATCTTTTTTTTTTTTTTTTTTAAGTTTTAATTTATTATTGAGAGAAAGAAAGAGAGAGTGCAAATGGAGGAAGGGCAGAGAGAGAAGACACAGAATCCGAAGTAGTCTCCAGGCTCTGAGCTGTCAGCACAGAGCCTGATGTGGGGCTAGAATCCGGTGAGATCATGATCTGAGCTGAAGTTGGAAGTTTAACCAACTAAGCCACCAGGCACCCCCAAAACAGAAACATCTTAATAATTTTTTTTTAATTTTTTTTTAATGTTTATTTATTTTTGAGACAGAGAGAGACAGAGCATGAACGGGGGAGGGTCAGAGAGAGGCAGACACAGAATCTAAAACAGGCTCCAGGCTCTGAGCTGTCAGCACAGAGCCCCGCGTGGGGCTCAAATTCATGGACTGTGAGATCATGACCTGAGCCGAAGTCGGCCACTTAACCGACTGAGCCACCCAGGCGCCCCAATTTTTTTTTTTTTTTGAAAACTCTCTGCCTCAGTGATAAGGTTTTCTACGCTTTTTTTTTTTTTTTTTTTTTTTTTTTTTTTTTTTTTTTTTTCTGTAAAATCTACCTAAATACAGAGGGGGGAGAGACATTAAACATAAACAATACAATTCTCTGAGCATAGATAAGCAAATAAAATAATAAATGAAAATCGATGGGAAGCATATATAAACCTAGCCTCAGAAACCCAAAGGGAATTTTTTAAGTAAATTGGAATATTTTCTAGTCTTGATTTTCAATACTGAGAAAGCTCTCTATAATTTTAAATGATTATTTTTGCCATTATTGTTTTTTTTTAATTTTTTTTTAAGTTTATTTATTTTTGAGACAGAGAGAGACAGAGCATGAATGGGGGAGGGGCAGAGAGAGAGGGAGACACAACCGGAAGCAGGCTCCAGGCTCTGAGCCATCAGCCCAGAGCCGGATGCGGGGCTTGAACTCACGGACTGTGAGATCATGACCTGAGCTGAAGTCGGAGGCTTAACCGACTGAGCCACCCAGGCGCCCTGACCATTATTTTTTATTCAATTAAAAAATGTGTGCCACAAAGTATTCTTTTTGTTGAGGATAGTGGCAAGGAGGAGTGTGATGGTGAGAATTCCACTAATACATTGTTTCTGGAATAAGAATTGTTTAATTAGCTTTGTAGAACCTACCCAAAGCCCCAAGACCATCAGGACAGCAGGAAATGCAATAATAATGATAATATGCCCATGGTCAGTTAGGACTTGCATTTTTATGATGATGAATACAAATAAAATCCAGAGCACTCCAGTAAGTGATTTGGCCAGATCTTCTCCATTTTAATTGCCTATAAAGGATTTCCTATTTGAACAAACACCATTGGATATATGTGCAGCTACTTTTTAGACATAAATATCACATGTTCTGAATAGTATAAAATTGCTGGTATATTTCACTGCCAGCTGTATTTTCTCTCTCTGCCAATTTTAGTAATAAAATCAATTGAAATTACTGCTTTGTTAACTTGGCTTATATAATATGCTTGCTGGTTCAGTATAGCAAGTGTCAATTTGTCTACTCAGGTATTCACACGTGTTTTGTTTTTTATTTAATTTTCAGTGAAATAAAACCCCATAAACTCCTAGGTTAGTAAGACCCACTATTCATCAGTCAGCAAATAAAATGTGTAGCAAAATTTCATCATGGGGAATAGGAAGGTTCAAGATTTTAGAGAAAATTTTGCTGAGTACAAACTAGAAATATTTACATTTAAACATTTCAAACACATTTTTTTTTTTTTATAAAGGATGAAAGCTTATAGTTACTTTCAAAGAAACTCTAACTTAATTCTTGGAGAAATGCTAATAGTGTATATATTTCTTTCCATCGTACTAATGTAGTACAATTGCCTAAACATTCTTGGGGTAGATTCACATGCAGCAAGATACCTTGAACAATGTTTCACATCATACGGGATCATTTTGCAAATGCAAAATGGATGATGTTTATTTGAACTAGATTTCCATATATTTTGTGATTTTTTTTTTTTTTTGAGGCGAAATGCTCCATTTCTAATTGGATTTAGATCACCAGATATATTTTTATACTGGATAAAATGTTTCTTGTTCTTATTTGAGCAGAGTTTGCCAATTTGTTTCATTTTCTCATTTTCCTCTCTTTGAGTATGTGTGTTTGTGTCTGTGGGTGTTTCTTTTATCTTTGTGCAGTGTTTATTATTCACAACACATTAATTAGACATGGTGAGAAGTGTCAGATACAAATATGAGCTTCTTTGTATGAGGCTGTGGACAGGAATCAGCTGCCTCGCCCTTCAGGGTGGCCTGGCTCATTCTCAGAGGGTCCCCATTTGGCCACTCTATTTTAATTAGGTCTCTTCTGCTATTCTTTATATCTCAAAACCATTTTTCTTCTGTTTTGTTTTTCTCTAAAAGTGAAACCTTATATATTTTTACACTAGTTATCATTAATGATCTGATCGTATTAGTTCTTTTTTTTTTTTTTTTTTTTTTTTTTTTAACGTTTACTGATAATTGAGAGAGAGACAGAGCGCGAGCAGGGGGAGGGCAGAGAGAGAGGGAGCCACAGAATCTGAGGCAGGCCCCAGGCTCCAGCACAGAGCCTGATGCAGGGCTCGAACCCACAAACTGCGAGAAGATCATGACCTGAGCCGAAGTGGGACGCTTAACCAACTGAGCCATCTAGGTGCCCAGATTATTTGATAGTATTAGAATATAATCACTAAATTTTGTGTATAAATCCCCAAGGAGTTTTTATTCCTATAACTGTCTCCATTGTACTCTTGAGATCTCTTTGAAAGGAACTTAAAATTGTCAATTGATAATAGCCTGGTTTTAAACTTTCTGTCTCAGGTAAACTCAGGGTCCTGCACATAAGAGCAAAGTCCTTAGGGCTTTGCTTCCTTTCCCTTGACAAATGGTACATTCCCTGGGAGCTGGTCTGCTAGTTTTCTAAGCATGGCGATATATGCAGTTGGTTGCCCCGCCTGTTTATTTTCCCGGGGAGTCCTTCGGCAGTTGGAGATGGTAGTCTCCATGGCGTGGCCATAATTAGAATGCTTGACTGTACAGGCTTGTGTGAGAGAGCAAAATGAGGTAGTCTGGCCCTTGCCTACAGTGTCAAGGATAAGACCGGTTGTAGACTCGGCAAGTGGCCGCATGTAGCCACAGCAGTAAAATGTCTTTGCGGTTCTTCCCTTCCCTTCTGTCATTACTGACTGGTGAAGTGTTACCACAGTGATAGATTCACATGTAAAATCTTATGTACTTTCCTTATGCAAACACACAGTTTGGTTTCTCTTTAAGGGTAATGTATTAAGAAATAAGGCTTGCCCCAGGTGGTAGTTTATTATTGAGGAAAATGGCAGCAACCTAAGGGAAGATAGCTATCAAAAAGGTCTAGGTCAACTTGATTTAATAAAGAATAAAACTGGAAGACTGGATAAGGGTGAATTTGTAGGAATACATTAATCACCTGGGGATTCCTAGAAAAGCAGAAAAAGAACTAGGAGTGCTGGAGCTTTAAGATAGATTTTCTGATATAAAAATTCAGGAGAATCTGAACTTTGCTGCTGCTGCTGTTGTTTTTCTTTTTTTTTTTTCAATAAGGACAAAAAAAGAATGCAAGGTTTATGGCTGATGAAAGCTTGTAGAAAATTAATATTACTCAGAATGTCTGGGTATTTATCCTCTCAAACTTACCATCCTTGATTTTTATACTGAGATATAGATTTAGACTGATTTTTTTCCTTTTAAAACACTTTTGTGTGGGAAAAGTTCAATAATGAGGTGGGACTGAATGATACCAGAGATTTGCTCATTCAGTATTTTTACATGTATTTTTTTTCATTGTGGTAAAGCATATATAACATAGAAATGCCACTGTAACTGTTTCCAAATGTACAGTTCGTCAGTATTAAATATATTCGTATCATTGCGCAAATATAACCACATGCGTCTTTAGAATTTTTTATATTCCCAAATTGAAACTCCATACCTATGAAGCGATAATCCCTATTCCTCCCTCCTCTTGGCCCCTGGCACCCACCATTCTATCTCTATGAATTTGACTACCTTGCGTACTTCAGATAAATGGAATCATACGGGATTTATCCTTCTGTGACTGGCTGATCTCACTCAGCATAATGTTCACAATGTCCATGCACTTTTTAGCGCACGCCAGAATTTCCTTTCTTTTTAAGGCTGAATCATATTACATTGTGCGCACCACATTTTGTTCATCCCTTTACGTATCAATGGACTTGGATTATTTCCACCTTTTGGCTATTGTGAATAATGCTGCTATAAACATGGATATACGAACACCTGTTGGAGTTTCTTCTTTTAATACTTTTGGGTATATACCAAAAAGTGGAATTGCTGGATCATCTGTTAATTCTATTTTTATTTTTTTTCAAAAACCACCAATCTTTTTCATAGTGATTGTGCCATTTTACATTTCCACCAGCAATGCACAAGGGTCCCAATGTCTCCATCTCCTTACCCAAACTTGTTATTTTGTTTTTTTCTTTCTTTCTTTGCTTGCTTGTTTTATAATGGCAACCCTAATGGATGTGAAGTAGTGTCTCATTGGGAATTTTTTTTTTTCATTTCCCTAGCGATTAGTGATGATGAGTATCTTTTCATGCACTCATTCATTTGTGTATGGTTGGAGAAGTATTTTTGCAGTTGTTTGCCTACTTTTTAATTATGTTGTTTGCTTTCATATTGTTGCTTTGTAGGAGTTCCTTCTATGTTTGGTATAGTAACCCCTTAACAAATATATGATTTGCAAATATTTTCTCCCACTTTGTGGGTTGCCTTTTCACTAAGTGATGGTATCTACTGAGGCACAAAAGTTTTACATTTTAATTGGTCCAATTTATCTATTTTTCTTGTAAAGTTTGTGCTTTTCGTGTCATATCTAAGAAATCATTGCCAATTTCAATGTCATGAAGCTTTCCAGCCAGGTTTTTATAGTGTTAGGTCTTACATTGGAGTTGGATCTGTTTTAACTTATTTTTTAGTTAAATATATTCTTATATATGGCGTAAGGGTCCCACTTCATTTTTTGTATATGGATACCCAGTTTTCCCAAAATGATTTGTTGAAAAAATTATCCTTTTCTCTACATATATTTATAATGAATTTACAATGGATATTACAAGAAATGATAGTACTATGCTATTGTCATTTGAAATGATTTCTAATATGTGGTATATTTTTAATAAGGAAGATTGTATGTTTGCAGATAATAAGAATAAATTTGTTTGAGAAGAATTTTGCTATTTCAATAACAAAATTCATTTGAGTTATTTTTATATTGTATCCTATTCTTAAGCCTACTTTATAATGAACTATTCAACATGTGCATTACCTTAACTCTTAAATCTAAAAATCTGAAAACAATAAAATAACATCTAAACTTATAGAAGCATATAAGAATGTACTCCGGAAACAACAAAAACTGTGTGTTTGTGTGTGTAAAATTTTAGGGCCCTACAGATAAAGGATTTTTTCTCTTTCTTTGTAGACTATAACTAAAATTAGTACTTTCTTTCGCTTTTTGTATATGAAAATTCTGATCAGAGAGAACATTATTAGTTCCAAACAAAATAGATACAAATTTTTTATAAGTGTAATACAATAAATATCTTACAACTCAAATGGAACACACGAATTGAAAATAGCAAGTTAAGATTTCCACTTTGTTGAGGTTATTATGATAACATATATTAATTTGCACATACTATACTTATAATTTGAATGATTGCATAAAATCAAAGACATAAATATTTGTGTTACTCTGTATACTTTGGAAGTATTATTATTTTTTTGCTAAGTGGTTTATTCACACTTAAGATTTAAAGATTTGCCATTGTTAACTTTTAAATGTCATTTAAAATTGTATTCAAGCATAAATTTGAAAGATTAAGGACTTTTTTCTCATATCTCTACTACTTAAATTTTTTTTTAATTTATTTTATTTTATTTATTTATTTATTTTTTTGAGGAGGTGGGTGGAGAGGAGACAGAGGATCTTCCATGCTGTGAGCACAGAGCTGATGCGAGGCTCGGACCT
This sequence comes from Panthera uncia, assembly GCF_023721935.1. Taxonomy (NCBI): domain Eukaryota; kingdom Metazoa; phylum Chordata; class Mammalia; order Carnivora; family Felidae; genus Panthera; species Panthera uncia. Next base: position 25,239,601 of record NC_064818.1, on the reverse strand, counting down.
ATGATCCATGAAATCATAACCGGGGCCAAAATCAAAAGTCAGTCTCTTAACCAACTGAGCCACCCAGACACCCCTCATATCTCTATTACTTTTAAATTGCACTATGATAACGCATCACTTCATTACTGAATGTCTTTCTTCAATAGCTTTACTGCTGGTTTGGATCTAGTCACAGAGTAGCTAGATTAGACTAACCCACTTACCTGGAAGCAAGCAAAAATTCTAGAAAAAATAATTAAAATGGAACACTTTGAAGACTCTGGAGAATTACTATGTAAAAAAGTACTGTGTGAAAAACTGTAGTAAAAAATAAACCTATAGCTTACCTCAGGGATCTATGGTTGGCTCAACATTTGGAAATCAATCCATGTAAGTAGACTACAGCCACACGGATACCACAGCTTAAAGTAATGGAATAGGACCATGGTTCCATTTGTTAGTTTTTGGAACTGAGGCCATGATTAAAAGGGACAGTCAGGGGCATTCGTATTGCCCCTGGAGGTGAAATTCTTGGACCAGTACAAGATGGACCAGAGAAAACATTTGCCAAGATTGTTTTAATTAGTCATGGATGAAAGAGCTTTAGAGCCAAACAAATACCATAGTAATTCTAACCTGACAATAATGGTGACTGGTGTTGCAGTGGCGTTATTTCCAAGACCCTCTCTCTGGGCAGGTTCTGGGAAGCCAGGTTCAGAGGAGTATTGTTGCAAAGCTGAAACTTAAAGGAATTGATAAAAGGGCATCACCAAGATTGGAGTCTGCAGCTTTATTTGAGTCAACACAGGAAACTTCATTATTGTGTTAGACTAAATGAGAAAACAACCACGGTAGTATCTTACTCCCTAGTTACTTGCCAAAAATGCTGGTCATGTGCTTTATTCCCGGTTGGCTAAAAATTTTTAGCATGATTTTGCATTCCATTTTCTTTACCAGGCGATCTCTGAATATTTTTTTTTTGGTAAATTTTTACAATGCTTTGTGATATTTTAGGAAATGACTAGTAGATTTATTAATCATTCCCTGATAAGAATTTCTGAAAAAATTAAGCTAAGTACAGAATATGAAAATGAAGGTACAGTTTCACTTCTCCCACACATGGATTAGCTAAGACTGTGTTTTAATTGATGGAATACTGAGAAAGTTTAATTGGAAGAAAGAGAATCTCAGATGGGGTTGTTGATTACACCATCCTAGTCAGTAACAATTAACTTAATTGGACTATAAAATTATCTGGCGAATGAAATGTCATTTGTTTGTTTGTTTGTTTGTTTTGCCACTCTGGAAGTGTGGACAAAGGCTCTCATTTACTTACCTGAATAAGCTATGTGGTGCTATAATAATGTAGAGCTGTCTGATACAAATTTAGTTTGTTTTGACCTTACCAAAGCACATCCTCTATTTTTTCTTCTGCTATTATAAATCACGATGCAATCAAAGGGCATAAATAAAAAAGGTTAAGCAGAGTTCGGTCTGATTTTGAAATCTTTTTCTTTTTTTTTTCTAATCTATATGTAGACTTTCTATTTTCATCTCTGTAATAGCAGACACACAGCAAAGGAAGTAGGAATCATTTCAGCTACGGGATAATGTGGAGGAAGTCCAGAAGGAAATCTTAATTAAATAGTTTACATTGTAAAATGCTCCATCAAAATTTAGTGTTGTAATTCTGGAGGCTACATTTTTGTCCCAGATGGTGACTGTCACTGTTTATTCTCTTGAGTCTGATTATAACCCACCTGCGCAGCACAGTCTGTTTTACCGAACAAATGTCCATCTGTAGAATTAGCGCACTCTCTCTAGTCTTTTGACTTAAGTTTCTAAAGAGTTACTATGTTCCAAGCACATCATCCTTTAATCAACCCACGAGTGTTGTTTATTACGTTGATTATGTTGTTTATTATGTTTATTATATTACAGGTGAGAAAACTAAGGCTTAGACAAAATTGCTTAGGAGAATTATATTTAATAACCAGATGAGTGGCACAATGGACTTATCAAGGTCTATTTCACATCAAAATGTGAACCACTATGCCACACTGCCCCTTATGAATGGTTGTTAAATGCAGACGCATTTTTATGAACAAAATAAAGAAGCATTATTGAATTTCACCTTAAAAATCCACATGGAGAAAAATATAGACTACTTGTCCTGGCCTCTATTCCTATAGATATTACAAACTTTCTGGTGCTGTCAGTGTCCAATTCCCACTCCAGTCCCCAGACATTGGAGAGACTTTTCAGTGATTTTTTTTTTCTTCCCAAATTATTCAAGAAAAGATCTTGAACTTTTAGATACTCAGCAGCTAATATTTCTGGAATCTTCCATTTTTTACTAGATTGCCCATTTACAGTGCTTTCCAGAGTCTCTCTTAAGGTGTTATGTTGTCCTAAAAACAGGACATCTATAGAATAGTTTATTTCATGTTAAAGGCTAATATTGATAAGACTAATGTTTAAGTCAAATTATCCAAAGAACACAGGAAGCTGACATTTTGGTGAATTAGATCCTAAAATCTACCTTTTAGATAAAAACAGAAAAGATAGGGGTGCCTGAGCAGCTCAGTTGGTTCAGCTCCCGCTTTGGCTCAGGTCATGATTTCATGGTTCATGGGTTTGAGCCTCGTGTCGGGCTCTGTGCTGACAGCTCAGAGACTGGAGCCTGCTTCAGATTCTGTGTCTCCCTCTCTTTCTGCCCCTCTCCCACTCACACACACACACTCTCTCTCAAAAATGAATAAACATTAAAGAAAACAGAAAAGGTAAATTGAATCAATTCCCTACATCTAGATCGTGAACAATTATGGACGAAGGGAAAACAAAAAAAGTCACTTTGTAGAATGTCAAAATATAAGGTACAGAATTATAAGACATTTAATGATTCACCTGAAACCTCTTGTAGCCCATGAAGAACATTCTAAAATAAATTGGATGAACTATTGACAATAATTTTATTAACAATTTTAGATAGTACCAATTGAAACCCAACATATAATATATTAATTATATACTTTATTCTAACTTAGAAATTTGTACTTGTTGGACATGGATGAATTGCTTCAACTGGCTTGGATATTTGAACACAAAAGGAACAGGTGAACAAATATTTTAAGCTTAGAAACTAATTCACTCTTGATATTTCAAAAAAGTAACTAACGGCTCTTCTGCTGTTAAATTATGTTAGTTACTAGATAATACCTCTGGCAGCCAAAATTTGATTTTGAAATAAAACACACGCATGTGTTATGTGATCAATGATCCTAGATAATGGAAACTTGGCAATAATCTTGGGAAGGGGAGATGTTAGTGAGGGAAGAGATTGTGTATCAATAATTACGAATGGATACCAATATTTGGAAGTTTTTACTCAACAGAATAAATAGTGAGAGATAATTTACTACTGATAGTTAAAAATGGCATTAGTCATTTTTTAAAAGAGTTATAAAGCATCAGAAGTCTTGTTTTCTAATCAATATTTAATGGAGACATTCTGTATTTTAGTTTGTCTATAAGGAAATCACAAAGTGAAATTAGAGTTAAGATCAAATTAAAGCACTGATTGTATAGTTTACTAATTTAGTTGAGAACATGCTAAATATATAGGAAATCTCAGGGGTCTGCATTTGCCATAATATATGAAAGGGAAAAAAAAACACAGTGACTGTTGGAGACAATTAACTAAACCTACGACACCCCTCATTTTTCTCCTCTTCCAAAAACAGGCATCATAGATCACAGACTTTGAACTTTTTTAGATATAGTCAAATTCCCCACCAAATTCCCCACCAAAAAAAGCTTAACACATTGGCACGCCTGGGTAGCTTAGTCGGTAAAGTGTCCAACTTCGGCTCAGGTCATGATCTCACAGTTCATGGGTTCAAGCCTCGTGTCGGTCTCTGTGCTGACAGTTCAGAGCATCGAGCCTGTTTGGATTCTGTGTCTCCCTCTCTGCCCCTCCCCTGTTCACACTCCATCACCCTCTCTTTCTCAAAAATAAATAAACATTAAAAAATTAAAAACAAAAAGAATGCTTACCACATTTCCAATACCGCCAAGACTGTGTAAGTGTTCGTTTTCCTCCAAGACCTCACCAACACTTGATATAACTAAATTTGTGTCAATATAATAAATAAAATATGATATTATTAAATTATTTTAATTCATGTTGCTTTTATTGTTTGGGGGTATAGGAGCATATGAAACATTTATTGACCAATTATATCTTTTCTACTGGGAACTGTATATTCATATCCTCAGCAAATTTCATACTGGTCATATGCATTTAAAATTTTCCATCTATGTTCATGTTTTCTTAGATTTAGCACTGTGTTAAATAAGAAGAAGGTGAAACAGCACAAACTATCAATACCAGATATGGGTTTGGTTAGGTGTGAAATCAAATTAATGTCCTATAGTCATTGAATATTTGTTTAGAGACTAAACTTGAATAGCTTAAATATAAGATGGACGAGTTCCTTGAAAATAGAACCTAAACTGAAACAGGATGAGATAGAAAATCTAAATAGCCTTTGTGATATACAGATGCTTTGCACACATTGTTTTTTTTTTTTTTTCTTTTTCTTTAAGAATTGACCTTTTTGCAGCTGTAGCTGCTAAGAGTGCTATCATCAGACAACCTTAATCTGTCAGCCTTCTAATAGTTGTTTCAGCTTCAGGGTCATCCTTCTCAAGGCTGAGCCCTTGTTCAGAGACCTTCACCCAGTGTTTAATTACTGGGGATGGAAGGCAGTGTGTAGAGCCCCTGCCACTTTGGCCTAATGTGGAAAAACTGTAATTACCTATTGTAATTCCAGAACTTTCTGTGTTTAAGCTAAGGTTGAGGTCAGGTCCTGGCTTCTTCTCTACACAAACTTTTTTTTTTTTTTTTTTTTTTTTTTTTTTCTGTTCCCTTCCACAGGGATTGCTACCAAGGGTCCTCATAAATGAACACCCTTCCCAGTAAGTCTAAGAGTCGGCTTTCCAGAGAACTCAATATTTAACACCCTTCTATGTATAGAGGAAAATGAATTTATTATTTTTTAAAACCTTCCAATAATGTAAATTTCAGGGGCAGATAGTTTTACTTGTAAATTCTTTCAATTAAAAAGAAATAGCACCAATCTGATGTAAACTCTTCAAAAAACAGAGATAGAAAATACTTCCTAACTTGTTTTATGAGGCCACCATAACCATACCACCAAAAGCTGACAAAATTATAAAATTAAAAAAAAATGAACATTAGAATATTAAAGACTAATATCCTTGTTGAAAATAGATTTCTTAAGTATAACCAAATAAAATGCATCAATATAGACATGATAATATATTATAACCAAGTGATGTTTACACCAATAATGTGAGATTGATGTATCATTTGAAAATCAATTAATAAAATTCATTGTTTTCTCTTAAACTTAAAAAGAGGCAGGTGGAGGGACAGAGAGGGAGGGGGGAGGGAGAGGGAGAGAATCCCAAGCAGGCTTCATGCTGTCAGGGTGGAGCCCGATGCTGGGCTTGAATTCATGAACCATGAGATGATGACCTGAGCCAAAAATCAAGAGTTGGACACTTACCCAACTGAACCACCCAGGTGCCCCTAAAATTCACTGTATTAATAAATGAAAAGAAAATGTGATCATCAAAATAGATGCTTATAAACTTTTCAAAAAATTCAACAACCGTGAAGAACTTCTATTCCAATTTTGAGAGGTTTTATAGCACGATGGCTTTGAAAAATGTGTGTGTAGTGACATAAACAATTAGAAGAATGAGAGACTAGAGAGCCCAAATATAGGCTCACACTACCGCAGTTGTTTGTTTGTTTGATATTTTAATGGATCAAAAACAACTCTATGAGCAAAGTATTTTCAGCTAATGGTGCTGGAAAAACTGAATATATATATGGACAAAAATAAAACATGCTATATGTCTCCTACCATACACACTCACACACACACACACACACACAAACCAATTTGAGATACATTAACCTAAATTATAAAAATTGAAACTAGGGACACCTGGGTGGCTCATTCTGTTAAGCGTCAAACTTTGGCTCAAGTCATGATCTTGTGGTTTGTGAGTTCGCTTCAAGTCGGGCTCTGTGCTGACAGCTCAGAGCCTAGAACCTGCTTCGGTTTCTGTGTCTCCCTCTCTTTCTCTGCCCCTTTCCAGCTCGTGCTCTGTCTCAGTCTCTGTCTCTGTCTCTGTCTCTCTCTCTCAAAAAATAAACATTAAAAAAAATTTTTTTTAAGTTAAAACCATAAGGCTTCTAGAAAAAAATAATAATAAATTCCTTGGTGGGGTGCCTGGGTGGCTCGGTTGGTTAAGCATCCAACTTCAGCTCAGGTCATGATCTCACGGTCTGTGAGTTTGAGCCCCGTGTCGGGCTCTGTGCTGACAGCTCAGAGCCTGGAGCCTATTTCGGATTCTGTGTCTCCCTCTCTCTCTGCCCCTCCCCTGTTCATGCTCTATCTCTCTCTGTCTCAAAAATAAATAAACGTTAAAAGAAAAATAATAAAAAATAAATAAATAAATGCCTTGGTGACATGAGAGTAAGCAACACTCTCTTAAATTTAAATACATTTTGGAAAGCAATAACCATACAATTTTAAAGTGATTAATTACATTTAATCAAAATTTCTAAATGATGTTTACTAAGATATAATATTAATAAAACTCATAAAGATACCACCTATAAGAGGAAATGTATCTACCAAAGGAATTGTATCTGGGATGTCAAAAGAACTTGCAACTTGATAATAAAAAGATACACAGTGAGGTAGTAGCATGCAAACGAAGTGAACAAAAACCTCACTGAAGAAGTTAATTACATAATTGCCAAAAAGCACCTGCAAATGTGCACAATATCATGTCTCTTTAGTGACCTGCAAATGACAGCTACAATGAAATGCTATTCCACACACGCTAGAACAACTTGTATTAAAAAGTTGCAATAGCAAATGTTGACAAGTATGTGGAACAGTGGGGCTCAAGGGTACTTTCTATACTGATGAAAATATGGTCAGTAGCCACACATGATAGCTCAGCTCTTGCAACATGTCCAGTATGATTGCAGAACTAAACTTAACGTTATTTAACTTCAATACATTTAAATTTAGATAGCCACATGTCGATATGGGGGCAAACTAGAATTCTTACGCACTTTACAAGGATGAGAAATTATACAATCACCTTGGTCAATTCCTGATGGGCTCTTATAAAACACTCCTAGATATTTATAAAGCTTTAACATAAATGTAACTTTGCAGGATGACCAAAAAGACTGGAGCACCAGTACTTGTAACAACGTTATATGTAATAACCCAAACTGGAAAGAATCCAAATGCCTACCGAATAGTAACTCTAAAGGACTTTGGTATATACGGACAGTGGAATACTACCAATCAAGTACAAGGTACGAGGAAAACATAGACAAATATCAAAACTGTGGTGCTAAGTAACAGCTTATAGGACATTTTATATTTTATATGATTCCATTTAAATGTATCTCTAGAATGGACAAAATTAATATGGTTGAAATCATCTAAACACCTTGTCTTCGGGAGTTAAAGGCAGGAATTTACCAAAAAGGGGTGGGAGGGAAATTTGAGGCCAGGTCTCTGTATCTTCCGAGATATTGGTGTTGTGTAAGCATTTGCATTTTTTCAGAACTCTTCAAAGTATACATTTAAGATTTAAATATTTCATTGTATGAAATTGAGGGAATCTTAAACAAATATACAACACTAGGTAATAATGTATGTGTGGAGACCTATTTTGGCAGAAGTTTACTGTCACCTGTAGTTTATTTTTTATTCCTTTTTGAAGTACAATTGACATACAATTTTATATTAGCTTCAGGTATATACAACATATTGATTTGACACTTCTATACATTACTCAGCAGTCACCACAGTAAGTGTAGTCACTATCTATCATCACACATTATCACAATATTGTTGACTATGTATCCTATGGGACACAACCACAATTAGATTCTATAATTAGTATTTATTATACTTGTTTTATCATAATACATATCTATCCCATTATTCATATCAATCCAACTTTATATGCTCTTAAAGTAAACCTGTAGGTTTATGGGTATTCAGTATAAATTCTTTCCATTTTTGTGAATTTTTATAATGAAATTTCAGCTTAAAAAATTAAGCCTCTATATATGTATACATATGCAATACATTTTTCTCACAATTATTTTCTGATAATTTTACATTTCTTATTGCCCCAAAACCAAAAGGGTCTTCTAATCAGTAAAATAATTTTTGAATTAATTTTTTTCCAAGGACTATCCCACCAAATAATCACTTGAGGATATCAAGACATCGGACTGTGATGCTTTTTTTCAGACTTTAGTTGCATCTGTGGTAAAGAAAAATACAGTATGTCAAGGGAGTAGGAATTCTGGTAGATGTTTGACTACCCAAATATTTCAATTTATAAAATATAAAATTATGTATCATCAGAAAATGCAGGCAAATAATACAAACACTTTTCAAGAAGGACACTTTAAGAGGAGAGACACTAGATTTTTCTTGCTTGAAAGCTGTAGATTCAAAGCATCATCGGTGGAATTATTCTAAGAAATAAAAAGAAAATTTTAGATTGGCTAATTCATAATAAACCTCCTTATGATAAAATAATTTATTGGAAAATAAGGTGTATTTATCATGTACATTAACTGGGAATACTATACGTAATAGATAATATAAAGACACTGAGAGATATTTAAATAAAAAGCAAATAGATAAAAACTCAGACCTCATTAAGAAAAAAAATGATTGATTGAACCAAATTCACTTTATTCAAACAACTAAATGACCACTGCCAATGGATGTTTTAACAGCTTTGGTAATGGAGTGACTTTTATACAATACATAACTATACTATATCATGTTAAGTGGGTTAGTATATCCTTCTGCAATCGAATGAAAGCACCATAATTCAGATACAGCATTTTTAATTTGTGAAGGATCTCAGAATCCCTAGGATAAAACATTGCTGTGTCATATTTTCAAAGCTCTCTAACTATCCATTTGTGTAGCCAGAGTTTAAAAACTAAAAGCTTTTATCTTTTTTTTTTTTTTTCTCCTTATGGTGAAATCATTGGGTCATGGTGCACGATATAATGCAAGACATTTCCAAGCACAATAGGTTTAGATAGTAAATGTCAGAATCCTATTATACTAATTCTGCACAAAGCATGAATTATTAATGGTGCATCTCTAATTACAATGATTGAACATATATAAATATAAAGTAGACTCTCTGTGGGAAAGATACTTTCTAGACAAGAATAAACATAAATACAAATTGAAAGTTCCATTGGATATTAATAACACAGAAACTTTGATGTATAAGTGTACTTATAGGCAGACCATGATTTTAGTCGCTAAGAATTCCTGGAAACTACATCATGAATTGAAGATAAAATATTCATCATTTGTGTATGCATTTCAGAGCCACTACGTAGTATAACTTTGTAAAAGGGATACCAAACGTTTCATTATTCTGGGAGATGCTCTGCTGGCAAAACTAAAGGTAATCAATGGAAAACCATTAGACTAGGAAGAAGAGCACTTTGGGACAGCCAGTTATAAAATAATAAATGGTTCTAAAGTAACAGAAAGAGACTTCATGTTCTTCTTCCCTGAAAATTACCTCCAAACAAAATGAGTAAGAAATAGAAATTTAAATTATATCATCTGTAATCCTAAATTATAAATATTATCAGATATAGGTTATATGAAGTATGGATGTGGGAAGACACGGAGAATGAACACTGTGGACCACTGAATTCAAAGAGAATTGGCACATCAGTTTATTCAAAAGAGTCAAACCAAGAAACAGGCTCTTAACTCTAGAGAACAAATTGAAGGTTTCCAGGGGGGAGGTGGGGGGGGGGGGGGGGGGTGGAAATGGGTGAAGTAGGTGATAGGGATTGAGGAGGACACTTGTGATGAGTACTTGTATGGATGTATTGAATCACTAAATTGTACACCTGAAACTAATAATACACCATATGTTAACTAACTGGAATTTAAATAAAAACAAAAAATAAAAAGAAATTTAAAAATAAAGAAATAAATTTAAAAATTTTTAAATAGTTGGGGCTTCTGGGTGGCTTAGTTGGTTAAGTGACCAACTCTTGATTTGGCTCAGGTCATGATCTCATTCTCGTTAGATTGAACCCATGTCAGGGTCCCTCCTGGGCATGGAGATGGCTTAAGATTCTCTCTGTCCTGTCCCTCTGTCCCTCCCTGACTTGCATGTGCCCTCTCATGTCTCTCTCTCAAAAAAAAAAAAAAAAAAAAAAATTAGGTGATGTAATCTAAGAAATAAATCCAACCATTTATTTTGGATACAATGAGGACAGCAGCTGTGGCTGGTGATAGGACCTCTCCGAACGTCACTCAGCATTATGGAATGACATGCTAAAGAAACAAAGGTGAGAATATCATAAAAAAATAAGTCGGATAAAGACCATCTCCCTCCCACATAAAGTTACAACTATGCTGAACATAGACTTCTGCACAACATTTTTCTCTAAGAGACATTGAAACTGTGCCTATAATATCTTCAGGGTCTAGGATACAATAAACTGCATATATGACATTTACCTGTAAAGACAATATTTTCAAATTAATGAAAATTCTTCCAAAAATTGTTTCCAGACACATGAGAAATAAATGAGCAAACAACAGTAGTATATGAAAATAATGATTAAAAAGTCAGCAAGAGTATGTTTGGTGGCCAACAAAACTATTTAAATAAGGGACTCTGTGTTAAACTGTGTGGAATGTATAAAACAAAGTTTACATTTTATAAGCCATGGCAAATAAACAATTATATAACAAAGAAAATATGGAAGAAAAAGAAAAAAATGACTTGGAGTCATTTTATATTGTACATTTGTATATTTTTAATTTTCCAAATTTTCTTCAGTGAACACGGAAAAATATATTATGCTTTTAATCTTTTTTTTAAATTTATTTTTGAGAGAGACACAGAGTGTGAGCAGGGGAGGAGCAGAGAGAGAGAGGGAGACACAGAATCCGAAGCAGGCTCCAGGCTCCGAGCTGTCCGCATAGAGCCCGACGCGGGGCTCAAACTCAGGAACAGTGAGATCATGACCTGAGCCGACTCAGCCAACCGACTGAGCCACCCAGGTGCCCCAATATATTATGCTTCTAATCAGAACATTAAGTTTTAAAAATAAAGTGAGGTACTTTGAAAAGCTTAAACTTTCACACTATTTTCAAGCTAATTCAGCCTACAGCAAGCTATGTACTTACACACAGATTTCTGGGATGTCTGGTGGCTCAGTAAGGAGCTTCTGACTTCCACTCAGGTCATGATCTCACACCTGTGAGTTCAAGTACTGCATGGGGCTCACCGCTGTCAGTGTGGAGCCTGCTTAGGATCTCCTGTTCCCCTCTCTTTCTGCCTCTCCTGGCTCATGCTCACTCTCTCAAAAATAATCATTAAAATCTTTTAAAATAAAAATAGGAGACTTGTAAGCCAGAGACAAAGATAGTTTATTACTTACAGCAAAAAGAGTAGCCAGAGTAGCAAGACAATATTGGCTCCATGAGCCTCGGTTTCCACAGTCAGTCACCGTGAGGACTCTGCACACAGTGACGGTGAGTTAGGAGACGAATGCCAAGTTTTGTAGACTGATTCTACAGGGGCTGCCGACAAACCTGTACACTCCCTCTTTTACACAGCAAGAGAGATTATTTTTAGGACCATGGACTATCCCCAGGGAGGGATGTCTCAACATCTCTGTAGAAGTCACTGCCTTTATCTTCACGTATCCAGGACCGTACATACATTTTTATATGAAGAATCCCCTATTCTTATCTCTCCAGAGCTTGTATATCTCCACAAATGTTCCCGAGGAGAAGCACCTGGTCTCTTAATATCTGGACATGTAAAAATGCCACGAATTCATGGAGAATTGACTTGCGATTCAGTTCAATTCCAACTGAACAACAATGGTCCGATTTTGGAGACTTTTTTTTTTCTTTCCATGATTACTGCCTTTCAAGAACATAACTTCATTTAAAACCAATGGATACATTTATAAATACAATTTTACTGCGTTTACTGGTTGTTTTAATTGAAAGAAACTAATAGCAGAAACAGCCGCTGAAAACTCTGCTCTGTATCACATCACCTATAATTGGGAGAGGATAATCACTCTGAGCATCCAACTATTTGGGGAAGGCTTGAGGAGATTCCCAGGCTTGTCAGTCTGCCCATCTCTATTATATTCCCAATTGTTGGTCAGTTCTAGAGTAAGCGCCCGAGGCAAATATCTCATTCTTGGTATTTCATTCTTCAGGTAATTGATATTATATTTCAGAATCTGTACTGTGGCTGCCAGGTCTCTGTGAAATGATTAGAAATGACATGAGTCAAGAAGCAGGATCTTGGACCTTCTGTATAACTAGAAACAGGCTTATATTGTTCGTGCTTCTGCAATCACTTTTAATCAACATTATTCAAATTTCCTGCTTGCTCACATCCAACGTGGGCCAAAGGGAAGCTTGTGTGTGTGTGTGTGTGTGTGTGTGTGTGTGTGATGCTATTTTTTTAATAGGCAAGATGTTCTTTCTTTTCTTTTTAAAATTTTTTTTCCAACGTTTTTTATTTATTTTTGGGACAGAGAGAGACAGAGCATGAACGGGGGAGGGGCAGAGAGAGAGGGAGACACAGAATCGGAAACAGGATCCAGGCTCCGAGCCATCAGCCCAGAGCCTGACAAGACGCTGGAACTCACGGACCGCGAGATCATGACCTGGCTGAAGTCGGACGCTCAACCGACTGCGCCACCCAGGCGCCCCTGTTCTTTCTTTTCTTAAGTTTATTTATTTATTTTGAGAGAGAAAGAGGAAAAAAACACACATGTGAAGGAGTAACAGAGAGAGAAAGAAAGAGAGAATCCCAAGCAGGCTCCTCATTGTCAGCACAGAGCCCAACACGGGACTAGAACTCATGAACCAGAGATCGTGATCTGAGCCGAGATCAAGAGCTCGATGCTCAACTGACAAGTTGTGCGTGGGGCTATTAAAAAGAATTTATGACTGTAAAAGTAGAGAGAATTCTGAGAAAATACATGCAATTTACTGATCGAGAGGTAGTTTCGTCGCAGTAGAAATGCGTAACGTGCTTGTTATTTGTGAGGGGATACTCTGCTCTTTGCATACACATTAGCCCTCAAGCTGCTTTCATACCCAGCACAGTATGGAATTTATTCTTCCCCTTTGAGCGTCTCATGTATTTCAAGAAAGGTGGCCCCAGACCTGAGGAATGAATCATGATGCTAAATTCTAAACCGGGGTCTGCACACTTTTTCTGGGAAGGGTAAAAGAGTACGTATTTTAGCCCTTACAGGTCAGACTTTCTCTGTTATGATTAGTCGAATTTTCCTTTGCTATGTGAACGTAGCCACGTACCATACATAAGTGAGTAAGCATGGCTGGATTCCAATCAGACTGTATATATGGAGACCACATTCATTTTCTGGGACTGCCTCAGCCGATTACCATAAATTGGGTGGCTTAAAACAAAATAAATTAATTCTTTCCCAGTTCTGGATGCTGGAAGGCTGACTTCAAAATGCCAGCAAAGTTCTTGCTCCTTCAGAAAGCTCTAGGGAAGTGTCCTTCCTTACCTGTGTCTCAGCTTCTGGTGGTTGCCTTACAGTCCCTGGTGTTCCTGTGCTGTGGCCACATCACTCCATCTCTCCCTGTATCTTCCCTTCCGCGTGTCTCTGTGTCTCCAAATCTCTCTCTTCTTATGAAGATGAGCCCTCGAATTTGGGATCCACCCTAATTCAGTACGATCTCACCTTAACTAATTGCATCTGTAAAGATGTGGTTTCCAAATAAGGTCACATTCACACTGTAGGGATTGGAATTTTAACATATCTTCAGGGGAATACAATTCAACACATAACCTATATGCAAATTGGAATATCTATAATTTTCATATGTTATGAAATACTAAAGATTTTTCAACCATTTAAACTATCAAAACCATTCTTCACTTGTAGGCTCTACAAAAAACAGGCAACGGGTTACATTTTAAGTTTTTGAGTAATAAATGTAGGAGGATGTTAAGTGACCCTGAAGTCAGTTTATGAACCCAAGGAAATAAGATCCCTGAGAAAAGCAGTGTGTTGAGAATGGACAAAGCAACATGATGGGGGAAAAAGTAACTGAATTCACTGTGGAGCTGCTGACTTTGCCAAAGCATAACATTTGGACTTCTTTTTATGAAAGTTTATATATTCTAACAACTCATTGTAGAATACCTACTATGTTTTATTCCCTGGACTAGGAGCAACAGTCAATAAAGCAGATAGAACATTTGCTTACATGAATTTTATATCTGAGTGGAGGAGAAAGAAAGAAAGAAAGAAAGAAAGAAAGAAAGAAAGAAAGAAAGAGATGGAAGGAGGAAGGAAGGAAGGAAGGGAGGAAGGAAGGAAGGAAGAGAAAGGGAGAAAGAAGGAGGGAGGAAAAGAGGAAATTAATGTTTAATGCCTCCATTTCAAACTTTATTGTGCATACAAATATTCTGGATTGGGACCCGAGATTTTCAGATGCTCCTAAGCAACGATAATTCATATGGTCTACAGACTAAACATGGAGTCTCAAGGACTAAGGAGCAAGGGCCTGGCATCTAGAGGATATATGCCACCAATTTTATCATAACCACATGTCGCCAGCCCAGCATTGCATCCAACTTACTATTTGTTTCTTAACATTTCTGTCCCATTAATGGGATCATCAACAGAGGATTGCTTGCTGAATTTTATATGAATCTCTTAGAGTTGGTCTTCTCCAGAACCATGAGATTAGCAATCGAAGATTTTGACCCTGATTTTTTTTTTCATTTTTTGGCCATTTTTTTTTAATTGAAGTACAATTAACACACAATGTTATATGAGTTTTAGGTGTACAATTTAATGATTCAACATTTCTATACATTACTCGGTGCTCACCACAATATGTGTACTCTTAGTCAGTTTTATCTGTTTCATCCATCCCCCGACCCCCACATCCTCTCTGGCAACCATATTCACCCTCTGTATTTAAGAGTCTGTTTTCTGTTTGTTTGTTTTGATTTTTAGATTCTATGTATATGTGAAATCATATGGTATTTGTCTTTCTCTGACTGAGTTATTTCATTTAGTGTTATACCCACTAACCCCATCTATGTTGTTGCAAATGGCAAGATCTCATTTTTTATGTCTTAATTATATTCCATTATATCACATCTTTATCCATTCATCTATCAGTGGACACTTGCTTCCATATCTTGACTCTTGCAAATAATACTGCCATACACATAGGGGCACCTATATAATTTTCAAACTAGTGTCTTCATTTTCTTTGAGTAAATACCCAGTAGTTCAATTAGTGGATCATACAGTCTTACTATTTTCAATTTTTCAAGAAACCTCCACGCTAGTTTCCACAGTGTCTACACCAGTTTACATTCTGCCAATAGTACATGAGGGTTCCTTTGTCTCCACATCCTCACCAACACCTGTTTTTCTTGTTTCTTTGATTCTATCCATCCTGACAGGTATAAGGCAATATTTCATTGTGATTTTGATTTGCATTTCCCTGATAATTAGTGATGTTGAGCATCTTTTCATATATCTGTTGGCTACCTATACGTTTTCTTTGGAGAAATGTCTGTTCAGGTTCTCTGCCCATTTTTCATTGTATTACTGGCATTTTTTGGTGTTGAATTATGTTAAGTTCTTTATATATTTTGAATAGCCAGAACAATCTTGAGAAAGAAGAACACAGCTAGATGTATTATAATCCCAGCTTTCCAAATAGACACAAAACCACAGTAATCAAAACAGCATGGTACTGGCACAAAAATGGACACAAAGATCAATGGAACAGAATATACAGCTCAGAAATAAACCCACACTGACATGGTCAATTAATCTATGACAAAGATGGTAAGAATATACAATGAGGAAAAGAGTCAGTTCAACAAATAGTGCTGGGAAAACTGGACAGCTATACTTAAAAGAATGAAACTAGACCATTTTCTTTTACTGTACAAAAAACTCAAAATGGATTAAAGACCTTAATGTGAGACCTGGAACCATAAAACTCCTAGAATAAAACATCAGCAGTAATTTCTTTGCCATTGGCTATAGAAACATTTTTTTTTTCTAATTATGTATCCTCAGGCAAGGAAAGAAAAAGCAAAATTAAACTATGGGGACTACACCAAAATAATAATAATAATAATAATAATAATAATAAAACTTTTGTACAGTAGAGGAAGCCATCAACAAAATGACAAGGCAGGCAATCTACTGAATGGGAGAAGATATTTGCAAATGATATATCCAATAAGGGGTTAACATCCAAAATATATGACGAACTTGAACACTAATTCGACCCTAACAAACTCGAAT
The DNA here is from genome assembly GCF_023721935.1 of Panthera uncia. NCBI lineage: Eukaryota > Metazoa > Chordata > Mammalia > Carnivora > Felidae > Panthera > Panthera uncia. Next base: position 25,223,121 of record NC_064818.1, on the reverse strand, counting down.
GACATCCATAATCTTTTGTCTTTCTTTTACATTACAACTCATAAAGTATTTTTGAAATACCATATCTTCTTTAATATCTGTAAATAAACACTTAAAAATTTGTCATAAGTTTATATGGTTACATAGGACACAATTTCTGGGCACTTCTAAACGGTGACCATTTTGCATCAAATGGTACATTGCTTTTTTAGGAGTATCTAACAGAATATAAATACCATAGTAACTTGAGGTCTATAGTAATTTAAGCAAATTGATAATCTCTTATTTAACAGTTGAAAAATCTACCTGGTCTCTGTTTCTCAGTGAAATAACTTTAATCTTACATTTCCTACATAATTTTATCTTAGTGTATTATATGTTATGCATTAAAATCTTTACTTGATTGACTATCCACTGTAAAAAAAATGTGTATTATTTAAAATTGTATTGGGGGCACCTGGGTGGCTCAGTCGGTTAAGCCTCTGACTTTAGCTTAGGTCATGATGTCACAGTTCATGAGTTCAAGCCCCACGTCAAGCTCTGTGTTGAGCTGACAGCTCAGAGCCTGGAGCCTGCTTCATATTCTGTGTCTGCTTGTCTCTCTGCCCCTCCCCCACTCATGCTCTGTCTCTTTCTCTCTCTCTCTCTCCAGTAAATAAACTTTAAAAAAAATTTTAAAAATATTTCTTAAACCTGTAAAACCCTAGGTGTTAAATTCCCTTTGATCTAAGTTATCACAATTGAGCAAAGATATGCTTTACAAATTTTCAAAAATTATGTTTAAACATAAAATGTAGCTCACTGTAATTGTAATTGTACTTCTTCAACAGACTGAAGTGAAAGGAAGGCATTATGAGGCCTGGATGACAGGCCACGGCGCTGACATTAGTGTTCCTGTTTGGCTCTTGGTTTTCGGTGCCTCTTTTTCTCTGTTTTGTTCTGTTTCGTATCTGGAGCGATGCGTTATGGTGAAGTCAGGACTAATGATAGGTGGCATTTTCTTTTAAAGTGGGAAAGAGCAATTGGTGAAAGGAGAAATGAGAATAGGGAAAAAAGAGGAAAGGAGACAATGCTAGTTTTCAGGTAATATCTTTTTTTTTTTTTAAGAGCAGATGGCAAACAGACAAAACAAATGAAGAAACTAGAAACAGAAAGAGACTACTAAATACAGGCAGCAAGCTGGTGATTGCCAAAGGGGAGGTGGGTGAGGGGATGGCTGAAATAGGTGAAAGGGATCAAGAGGAACAAGCTTCTACTTATAAAATAAGTCAACCACGAAGATGAAAAGTCCAGAATAGGGAATATAATCAATAATATTTGTTATCCCACTGTGTGGTGACACACAGTGACTACGCTTATCCTGCTAAGCACTGAATAATGTATAGAATTGTCAAGTCACTATGCTGTACACCTGGAACAGATACAACGTTGTGTGTCAGCTATACGTTAATCATACTTTTTCTTTTAATTAGGAAAGAGAATATGTAAGACATTCAGTGTGAACATTAACATACAAAGAGTTTAAAAGTCAGAGCTCCCAATCTCACAAAAATAAAACACTGAGAAAACTAAAAATCAATTACTTTTCTGGGATCCATCAAAGAACAGGGATTGCAGGACAAACCGCCACCCAGAAATCTGGAGATGGTGAATATAGAAATACAGCTAAGGTTTGCTTATCTAAAGCAGAAAACCTGTGGTGCCATAAGTGGGTAGGAAAAGTGGGTAGGCACACTTAGTTGGTAATTTTGATGACGTTCCAGAGGTTGAGTGTGAGCTAGCATAAGAGTAAGAACAACCCCTGTGAGTCTGGGCCTTACAGAGTTTCCAACCCCACCTATTGGTGAGCTTTATCTTTAGGATCTTGAACGTGTTCTCACAGTGAAAATCTGGGGATCCGCTTGTGACTCTGGTAGGAGGGGGAGAGCCATCACTATGAAATATATCCAGAGACTTCCCCAGAATGGAAGCCTCCTCTCCAGGGGAAATGATGTTGCCAGAGCCTTATCTTGGCTGAGAGAACGGCATTCTTCCCACTCCAGTTCAGTCTTCCTGTCTACATAGTTGCCAGGAGGCAGGACTTCGAGAAAATAGATGATGGGGACCACTGCCGCCAGGGATGTGTGTAGGGTTAGGAGGGAGAAAGTTATAGCCCTAGAGTAACACTAGTGAAAGTCACAAGCCCAAAACACAAGCCCACAAAAAAATCTGGAAGTAAATTGAAAAATTAAAGAACTGTCCCTTCATGCTACACACCTTACCACCACACCAATAGGGTTGCAGTATAGCAGTGAACAGTGAATTAGAACTAAAAGAAATGCAAGGCATGGTCTCTTTCTAAGCGAGGTCTCTTGGGGTATCTCAAAGCCAACAGCTGAGAGAAAAACAAGGACACTGGAAAAACTGGAAACCCTTGTTACCTTTAGGTACAGAAGACATTAGACATAGCCTAACTCCTATCTACATTCCTATTAATTCTCAAACTAAAGGTTGTTTACCTCAGTTCATATTACTCAGTACAAACATTTCTTCCAATGACAAAAAAAATCACAAAGGATGCCATGAATGCTTGGTCATAGATGACTGATTGTCTAACAGAAAGAAATACCAAATAACAACAACAAAAATAAACCCTTCTGATCCTAATAAGTAATGTGTATAGCAAGATTTCAGGGTACAAAGTTAATATACAAAAGTGATTTGTTTTCCTATATACTGGGTGAACAGTAGGAATTTAAAATTTTAAAAAGGTATTATTGACATAGAACTTAAAAATGAAATAGGTATAGATCTAAGAAAATGTGGGTTAGATCTATATGAAAAATATTACAAAATGGTAATGAAATAAATGAAAAAAAGATCTAAATAACTGAAGAGATATTCCGTATCATGCTTTGGAAAACTTAAGATATTAGTCATTCTCAACTTGGGTCTATGTATTCAAAGAAATGCCTATCAAAATACCTACAGGCTATTTTTTTAATATGACACATGGATTTTAAATTTACATGTAAAAGGAAAAAGCCTAGAATACCTCACATAATATTCAAAAAGAACTAAGTTGGAGGACTGACACTTTTCAGAATTATTATAAAGCTAGAGTAATTCAGGACAGGGAGGCATTGGTGAAAGATAGATATATAGAAGCATGGAACAGAACAGACAACACAGTACAAATGCACACAAATGTGGTCAACTGATTTTTGATAAAGGCACCAAGGCCACTGAATAGAGAATGGGTAGTCTCTCCCTCACCAGCTGGCTGGAACAGTTGACCATCCATATGAAAAATGAAAGGTACCCAAATATAAGCCTTACATTTATTTGGTGGCAAGTTTATAGATACAACAGTAAAAGCACAACAAAGTAAACAATTGAAAAGTTGGATTGAGAAAAGTAAAAACTTCTGTTCTATGATAGACACCGTTAAAACTAATTTGAAAGACAGGCCACAGACCTGGAGAAAATATTATAAACATACAGCGGATAAAAGAACTGTATCCAGCTTATACAAAGAACACTCACATCTCCACAAGAGAAAAAACAAACAAACAATTAAAAATGGGCGAAAGGTCTCATCTGCAACCTCACCAAAGGTAATACAAAGATGGCCAAAAAATAAATAAATAAATGAATAAACATGCTCAATATTATTTTTCATTAAGGAAATCCAACTTAAAACAACAATTGAAATCATTTGAAAGCATAAAGCTGAGCAAAAATCAAAATGGCGGCATTAATGCTTCAGGGAGGCTCAATTTCAAGCTAAGTTACATTTCTCTTCTCTTCTGCAAACCTCCCCTCCTCCCTCCTTAGCCTTTCATTTCAGGAACCTGATACCAACCTGAAAACATGAGCTAGAAGACTGGCGGCATGTACCTAACTGTCACAACTGGCTAGATCCTGTGTTGCCCTGTAACACCCCAGCCCCTTCTTCCAGGTGGACGGGCAGTATTGAAGGCCTTAGCCTGCTGCAGCCTCCTGGGCCTGGCAAAGCAACAAAGCTATTGTTCCTCTTTATACCCTAACTCTGACTTCATGTTAGAGATTTTGGCTCTGGAGCACAGAGGTCAATTTTCAACAACACAATGAGATATTACTGGATATCTATAAGAAAGGGAGGAAGGAAGAAGGAAGGAAGGGAGGGAAGGAAGGAGAGGGGAAGGAAGGAAGGGAAAGGGGGGGAGGGAAAGAGGGAGGAAGGAAGGAAGGAAGGAAGGAAGGAAGGAAGGAAGGAAGAAAGGAAGGGAGGGAAGGAAGGAAGGAAGGAAGAAAGGAAGGAAGGGAAGGAAGGAAGGGAGGGAGATGAAACAAAACCTGATAATACCAATGGCTGATGAGGATGTAAAACAGCAGGAATTCTCCATTTCACATGGAAAAGAAAATTGGTAGAGCTACTTTGGAAGATATTTGGAAGCTTTTACAGAGCAAAATATATTCCTATAATACAACTTAGTATTAACCCCCCTAGATATTTACCCAATTCATTTGAAAATTCAAATCCACCAAAATCTGCATGATGGATGTTTTTATCACCATTTTCATAATGATTAAATATGGAAGCAAACAATATATCATTTAGATAGGAATAGATAAACAAATCGTGGTACATCTATATAATTGAATATTATTTAGTGATTTAAAAAAAGAGGTATCATGCCACAAAAAAGACATAAATTGTTCTTAGATGCATGTTACCAAATAAAAAAAAGCCAGTTTGCAAAGGGTGCATAACTGATGACTTCAATTGCATGACATTCTGAAAGAGCCAAATCTAATAAGATAGTAAACAGGTAAGTTACTGCCAGGGGATTAAAAATGGAGATAAGTGAAATGCATGGAATTTTTATGATAAACTCTTTTGTATGATATTGTAAAGGTGAAACATACCATTACTATTCATTAGTCAGAACCCATTGAAATTTGCTTCACAAAGAATGAGACCTAAAATACACAAATTGAAAAATATATATATTTAGAGGATCAGGATGGATTTATAGCTTGTGCCAAAAGAATCTGTCTTACAAATCTCCTCCCTGAAGAGAATGGAGGGGAAACAGTAATACGGAAATGAGTGCAGTTTGCAAGACAAAAGGCACAAAAGCATATCTGCCCCTGATCATTGTTCTGCGGTTGAGGAAAGTCGTATCCAAACAGGTCTGGCTGATGATTCTGATACTGCTCTTCCTGTATACTGGATTTGAACAAATAACTAATATGAACAAATAAGTAAAGATACGGCAAATGATAAGCATCAAATTTGTCATTGTCATGGAGCCCCTGGGTGGCTCAGTCGGTTAAGCGTCCAACTCTTGATTTCAGCTCAGGTCACAATCTCACGGTTCATGGAATCGAGCCTCATGTGAAGCTCCATGTTGACCCCACAGAGTCTGCTTGGGATTCTCTCTCTCCCTGTTTCTCTGCCCCTCCTGCACTTGTGCACTCGCCCTCTCTTTCTCTATCTCCCAAAATAAAGAAAATAGACTTTAAAAAATTATCATTGTTGTCATGGGAATTTACCAATAAAAAAAGGGAAGAAGCCAGAATGATCCTGGTGATGATGGATTCGTGTTGGAGACACTGATGTAAAACTCATGTTTAGTTTACCATAGAAATAGAGGGCAGTGTATAAAAATATGGACTCATACGCACACATATATTCCCTTGCTGTTAGCTAAGAAATAGAACCCCAGTATCAATAAGCATTGGGTTTTCCTGTTCATTTCTAATAACATTCCCCAATGAAAGGAAGCAGGATTTCTTGGAAAATAAATGGTTGAATCTAGATCTGAACAAGAAGTATGCAAGTTGACTGTGGAGCACTTATAGTGGCCACAATAAGGCCAAATAAGGACATGCTCATTCAAACCAACAAACATCGGGAAAGGTGTGTCACAGGAACACAGAAACCACCTGAAAGAGCTCTCAATGGCCCAAACTGGAACAATTTGAGCAACAAAATAAATAAATCTGTATTAGAATATAACCCAAAGTACCAAATAAACATCCATAAGTCCATGATGATATAAATTATTGAATAGATCATTAAACGTGAGAAATAGGCAGATATCCCATGTAAAATAAGTCCAAATATATTATCTAGATGCTCTGCTTAAGAAGGTAGGATATAACTCCTCACTCCTTAAGTATTGGCTGAGAACAGTGACTTATTTCCACAGGATACACCTTAGAGGATGGGGAGGGATGGGATAATAGTAAATGGAGACCTGCTGAGCACTGCCTCAGCCAGGTAATCAACATCAGCAGCAACAGTGATAGGTCATCCTGCCGACATAAACCTTTGATATGGCTTGCTGAGAATGTCCTTCACCTCCATGATCTTCCTCCCATGCCCCATAGCCCCAGGCCAATCATGAGAAAACCATCAGATAAATCTCAATAGAAGGACATTCTACAAAGTACTTGAAAACTGTCAAGGTCATCGAAATCAGGGAAACCTGAGAAACTAAGATGCCAATGTGACACGACTACTAAAAGTAATGTGGTCTCCTGGACAATATCTTGGAACTAGATTAAAAAAAAAAAAAAAAAAAAAAAGGTCATTTCGTAAAGGAATGGACTAGTTGTAACAGGAAGGACTGCAATTTTAAGAAATTTATTTGCAAACATTTCTCCTCTACTTGGAAAAATTACTCAGACTGTTATTTTCCACTGAGAAGTCACTTAGTATTCAGTTATGTGTACTGGCAAGGTCACAGAAATTCAAGCCAACAAATATATATTTTGAGTATAGTACTTTCCCTCTTCTTATTCAAGACTTCTCTGAAAATTACTTCCCTATTTATGTCAAAACCAAATTGCAAACCTTAGATAGGCACAAATATTTCCTTGCTGTGTTCCTTCCGTGTCATATGAGGGATACAGCCACTCAAGATTATGTATGGTTCTAGATGTATGTTTTTAGTGAAGTTCACCATTAACTGTATTTTTTGCAGCCTTACTGAGACATAGTTGACATACAACCTTATGTAAGTTTAAGGGGTACACTGTGTTGAGTTGATACACTTATCTATTGCAGTGTGATTACCACCATAGCCTAGCTGACACCTCCAACATCACATAATTACCATGTCTTTTTTTATGGTAAGAATACTTAAGATATACTCTTCTCATTTTTCAAGTGTACAAGGCAGTATTGTTGACTATAATCATAATGCCGTGCATTAGATCCTCAGGATTTGTACCGTTTGACCAACATCTCCTGAATTCTCCCACCTCTCAACCCCTGACATGACCAATGAGTCAAAGAAGAACTTAAAGGGTTACCTGGGCGGCTCAGTCAGTTAAGTGTCCAACTTCGGCTCAGGTCATGATCTTGCGGTTAATGGGTTCAAGCCCCATGTTAGGCTCTGTGCTGACAGCTCAGAGCCTGGATCCTGCTTCGGATTCTGTGTCTCCCTCTCTCTCTGTCCCTTCCCTGCTCATACTCTGTCTCTGTCTCTGTCTCTGTCTCTCTCTCTCAAAAATAAATTTTAAAAAATTTAAAAATATTTAAAGAAGAAAATAAAATAGAAGTCAGAAAATATCTCAAAAAAATAAAAATGTTAACTCCCAATTAGAGATCTCCCACTTAAATAAAACTGCATGCTAATTTTGGTTTTGCCTGTTGGAGGTTCAAATAATTGCTATTTGGTGGACATAACACTTCATGTCCCAGATGGACATTCACAGCTTCTATACCAAATCCAGCCATCATATAAATATATACACATATATGCTTCTAAATGATTTTTGGGTCATTCCATCTTACTGCTTTTGTTACTAGAGTAGTAGGTTCTTTCCTTACTCGTGCCATTCACCAAATGGCCAATAACAGAACAGTATTTGTTGGCAAGCAGGTAGTTGACTTAATGGTCAGAGAATGGAGAAGGGAAGCTCAGCTCTGAAGGTACCTTCTTCTCCCCAGTTAGGTCTCATGGTAGGAGTTGTACAGGCTTAGAGTAATGAAGGGGCTGGTAAGCACGATGACCTTGGGGTTTTTTTGGGGAAGTGGAAGGACGCTTCTCCAAAGAAGAAGGCCACCTCTTTTCTTGCCTTAAATCGGCACAGTCAGATCTGTCAAAGCTTTGGTAGGTGTGGTTTTTGTTATCACAATTAGATGATAATGATCCAGAGTGTTAGCATCGTGTCTGAACTGGACCAGACCTATGAAAACTGGGTCATGGGGGCTCTTCTGGAGCTTGTGGATTCTGGCCTCTGGCCTTAGTTTCTGGTGCAAAGCGGCACCTGTGAGCCGGGCTAGAAAACTGGGTTGTTGTGGCTTGTTAGCAAGTTCCTGTGACACTTTTCTCATTAATTAAGGAGATAAGTAAAATGTTGACATGTGTTTATTTTCTATTAGTTTGAGAGTTATACTATTTCTTCTTTCTCCTTTGGTATCTGTTGGACAAGATACATACAAATTCACCATTTAGTTTGAAGAGTTAAAGACGATAGTATTAGGGTTGCTGATTCAAATCTTAGAGATTAGGCAACTACTTGAAATGAGTTACTAAGTGAGATTTTTAGTGTTTTTTTTTTTTATATATATATAAAATGAATAGGAAATGAGACAGCCGTAGGGATCTGAACATATGGGAGTAAGTAATGGAAATGATCCAGAGAAAATGTAAGGGTTATCAGGTGTCCACACATAAAATGAAAACCATTTTTTTTTTCTGCAAATTATCACCTCTTTCTAATCTCAGATGAGTTATATCATCCCCTTAAGGCAAAACAAACAAACACACGAACAAAAACAAAAACAAACAAATAAAAGTAAAAATAGTAATTAAAAATAAAGTCTGAGATGGGAATTAATTCTTGGGCTACCAAGTTAAAGTGTGTTCAAGGGGTGCTTGGGTGGCTCAGTCAGTTGAAAGTCTGATTCTTGATTTTGACTCAGGTCATGATCTCATGGTTGGTGAGATAGAGCCTCACAATTCAGGCTCTGTGCTAACAGCACGGAGCCTGCTTGGGATTCTCTCTCCCTCTCTCTCTGCCCCTCCCTCACTCATGTTCCTGCTCTCTCTCTCTCTTTCTCTCTCTCTCAAAATAAAATAAACCTTAAAAAAAATGTTTTCTAGGTGTGTCATTTTTCTGTCTGTGACTTATAAATACAATGAAAACCTTCCTCTCCACCTACAAGATTTATATTAAAAGCACCTTTATCACACTTTTAAAAATATATTGGGAGAGTCTTGCTTACATAACAGTTGAATAATTTCTCTAAATGCAGTGTCTGATTTCAGAAAAAGACAATTTTAATACTCTAAGCAAAATCCATCACATGGAGAACAACAATATTTCAAACATGCTACATTAACATTTTGTTCACCAAGTGTACCCTGGCCAGAATGCTACAATAAACACATGCAATGTTGTTGAACAATTTCGTGTGGAATGTTGCTGATTTCCTTTTCCAGGTTTCTGAGCAGCTGACAGAAGAGGAATACAGTTTATATTTTAAAACCCCTTGGTAATTGGAAATGAGCGCTTTGTTGCTCTTGTCATTGGAGCAAGCAGTTTCAGAGTCATTTGGGGCCTCACATCAATGCATTTGACAACAAATTGCTGGACGGAAATTCCCAGCAGTGTTACTCCTGAACTTCTCTCTTGTTGCCGTAGGCTGTCGTCAAAGTTTCTCAGCACTCGACAGGTAGAAACTTTCCCAGTATTGACATTTCTGATGGCATCATTTATTTATATGAAATGAGAACAATTTCTCACTTAGGATTGCTCAGGTAAAATGAGCTAGTCAAATGTTAGATCCTTCCTTTAAATTGCTTGGAATGGCAGTAGGAGCCTTAGATGCTCTGTACTTACAAAAAGAAAAAGAAGAGGAAAAAAGCTTTTACAGAATCGCATTGCTGCTGCAGCCTTCTGCATACCTTTAAGCAGCTTTGAGCCTGAACTGTATTGTATGAACACGGATTTAAAGGAGAGTTAGTCTAGAAACATTTTTCCTGGAAGGCAGAAATATGGCTTAGAAAAAGACTGAAAATCTTTCCTTCTCAAGTCCACCAACTTTCATTGCAACAACACTTAGGTACACATCCAATCAGATTAATGGAACAACATTTACTTAAATGGTTTTAAGTTAATGTATGACAGTATTGGCTGGAGTAAATCTCTAGGGGTGTGCTGTCTTCATTACTATCTAGTTTAATATCATCACAAATGGCATTGCTGTGATCCTCACCAAATATGCATACTACACAAAACTGTAAAGAGAAGTAACAGATTAAATGATTGAAGTAGGAGCTAACTTGTCGTTTTCAGTTGGAATGACGAGCCGAATTTACAAGACTAAATGCAATAAATATATACATATATGTTTCAAATATATTAAAATATAATAGATACTAAAATATATATGTTTATGTGTATACATATATATATATATATATATATGTGTGTGTGTGTGTGTATTCCATTATTTGCATTGAGAAGTCTAAGGTAACAAGAAGATATTAATAATTAGATGATATTTGTTAAGTATGAATGAACCAGAATATACATTTGTGACTTTTTTTCACTTATTTCTCAAAATAATCTTGTGGGAGAGTTCACTTATATAATAAATCTAATTTTGCAGTCTCTGTCTTTACTACAGAGAAGGTAACCTATCTAATAAATTGTAACTACCATTCTATTGAGTTAAAAAGTTTTCCTAGAATTAGTTTGACCATATGTTGACTTTCAAATTTTAGTTTTAATGCTGTAAGAGAGAAATCTCTAGCATGCTATATCAAAGAATTTATTTTGTGATAGGGACTTTTTTTTTGAAGAAAGAATAATCACATAATCATTTTAAACTGAATATAAACATAAAGAATGCTGAATGAATCTTATCAGATTTTTAACTGTCATTCGGGTAAGTAGGTAAGTAGTTTGTTTCTCAGAGAAAGTCTTAACCTCTTTATAATTTACATTAACATTGCTAAGCATTTTATCATGAATGCCAACTTCTTCCTAGAAGGAGGTTGTGAATTATATTGCTTTAAGAAATAATCTGTGTACAACTGTGTTTAGAATATTACAATAATATTTCTTTTTTTTAAGTTATTTATTTTGAGAGAGACAGCATGAGTCGGGGGAGTGGCAGACAGAGAGAGAGAGAGAAAGAGACAGGGAATCCGAAGCAGGCTCCACACTCTCAGCACAGAGTTGAATGTGGGGCTTAAACCCACGAAAGCGTAAAATCATGACAGGAGCCGAAATGAAGAGTCAGATGCTTAAGTGACTGAGCCACACAGGCACCCCTAGAATAACACTTCATGATTATTTATAATACTTTGTGTATAAATATGTACCAATTTATTATTTACTTCTGTTCTCACTTCTTTCCTTTTTTTAAAAATTTCCATACATGATTTTTAAAACTTTTTATTTAAAGAAAACTTTTTACCATTGATACGAATATTATGTATATATGATAAGTAAACCTCTGAACATCTCTCCCAACCCACCAATCCCTGGCAATCACTGATCTTTTTACTTGTCTTCATGGTTTTGCCTTCTCTAGAAAATCATGTATTTCAATCACACAGTGCGCAACATTTTCAGGTTGACTTATTTCACTTAGAAATATGCATTCCGGGGTTCCCCACATCTTTAGATGGCTTGATAACTCATTTATTTTTAGTGCTGAATAATAATCCATCGTCTGAATGTGCCGCCATTTATTTTATCCATACTCCTGCTGAAGGGCATCCTGGTCGCTTCCAAGTTTGGGCAGTTTTGAATGAAGCTACTATCAACGTTTGTGTGCAGGTTTTTGTGTGGACTTCAGTATTCAGAATTTTTATGTAAATAACAAGGCGTGTGATTGCTGTATTTCTCTAATCAGAGTAAGTTCCGTTTTGTAAGAAATTGCCAAACAACCTTCAAAGTGGCAGTACCATTTGGCATAGCCACCAGAACCGGATGACAGTTCCTGTTGCTTCACATCCTATTGGGTGTTGTCACTGTTCCAGAGTTTGGCCATTCTAATAGGTGTATGTGGTATCTTACTGTTTTAATGTGCATTTTCTGGATGCCATATCACTTGGAGTATTTTTTATATGACTGTCATATGCATATCTTTGTTAATTAGGGTCTGTTAAGGAAGGTCTTTGGTCTATTTTTTAACTAGGTTGTTTCTTGTTGAGTTTGAAGAGCTCTTTCTATATTTTGGATGCTATTCTTTATCAGATGTGTCTTTTGCAAATATTTTCTCTCAGTGTGTAGCTTGTTTTATCATTCTCTTTTCATCGTCTTTCAAACGAAGTTTTTAATTTTCATAAAGTTGAGCTTATCAATTATTTCATGGACCATGGCTTTGGTGTGGTATCTAAAATATCATTGTCGTGCTCAAGGTCATCAGGTAGAATTTTATTTTTATGATAGTATCTGAATCCCTGGGCACAACGTTCAAATAGCTTTATTTTTATTAAGAATGTAAGTGGAAGTTGTTCTGGAAGTCTCTTCACTGTTTCACTTATCTGTATGTTTTTCTTCTTTTGAATTACAGCACTTAAATTCTAGAAACGTTTATAGGAGTACTTTCTCACCTTTATTTTCTTCTTTTAACGGTGATCTTTGTAAGTGATCTCATTGACTACAATTGGCTTGTAGATTGTAAAAGTCTGTCTGAGTCTGTTGCATGCTACTGTCTAAATTCTCCTAACCCAGATAAGAGGGGATGAGAGGAAAACAAAAGTAGGTGCATATTTTGGTGTCATAAATGGGTGTTCCAGTTCAGATCATGGACAACTTAAAAGAGTTGGTGAAATGTGAAAGCCTAAAAGGCAGAACAGAATTTTGACTGGTATTTATTTTTAAACGTTACAGATGAAATCCAGATTGAAGAAAGGAAGTGCTACTAAGTATAATCTTTAATTATATAAATCTTGGTTTTCCTCCTAGCTCTAAGCTATAGGAGATATTAGTGGGAATCTGCCAAAGCAATCTATATATATTTGCTCATAATGTTGTCCTTTATATGGAATTGAGTAAGTCAACCCTAGGAGATTATAATCAAACTGTCCTCATCTATATTATGTCTTAAGGAAATGTCTTGTTATTTTTGGCTTGTATAAGGCATGCTTCCCTAGCTGTTGATAGTAAAATGGGTTCTTGCCCATTTTATACTTAATTAGTTATACCATTCATATTTTTGGATGACTGGCTATTTTAAAGCTGAGCCTTTAAAAAAAAGTCTTCAATAGTTTTACAAGGAAGTATATTTCTCTTAGAAATCAATCAAAGAAATTATAACTAAATTCACATTCACAACATGATAGAGATAATTGTTGGTAGTTACATCTCTTTTTAATCATTCAATTTAGGTCTGTAATGAATTAAAAGAATCAAAATATAGAGTTCTGTTATGTATATAAGATATTTTTTTAAAAAGCACTCAAAGAATGAAGGTCTAACTGGGCTAACCAAATGACTCAAATTACTGCATAAATACATTAATATTCATGATGCTTCTCTTCAGGATAAGAGAGTTTAGCCTAATGAAGGGATTCATTTATTGCCTCTACTTTCAGTTCATGAAGGATTTCCTCATATATACAAGAATATATTTGAATTTCGGGCACTTTTCATGCCATGAAGTACCATGTAAAAAACTCACTTTTTGGTTTGTTTTACAAACATGTTGTCTGCATTGCATTAAATCCTCCTTTAAAAGTATTCTTGGGGTTTCTGGTTCTGCATGAAAGGAATTTGGAAGTCACCAAAAGGGGTCTCTAGAACCCTTGCCTCCTCTCACACCTCACCATCACATTCCTAAGGCCCCTTCCTGGTACATCACACCAAAAAGCAAAATACACAACCTGAATAGAAAGTGTAAACATCAGAATCAAATATGGTAGGGATGTTAGAATTCTCAGACTTGGAATTTAAAATGACTATAAGTAATAGGCTAAGAGTTCTGGACAGCAAAAACAGAGAGATGATGTACACACACACACAGAGGAATTCTAAGAACCAGAAAGAAATGTTTGCGATAAAGAACACTGAAACAGAAACAAAGAATGCCTTTGATAGATGTATTAGTAGACTGGACACAGATGAGGAAAGAAGCTCTGAGGTAGAGATAGAATAACAATAGAAAACCTGAATACAAAGCAAAATGGAGCAAGGAAAGATTGAAAAAAACCATAACAGAATATCCGTGGACTACGGGATAATATGTTATATAACAAATATAACATATGCCCAATGGGACTACCAGAAGGATAAGCGAGAGAGAAAAGAACAGAAGAAATGGACCAAGGAAGACGGACAGATGGTAAATAGGCATATAAAAGGATGCTCCACATCATATGTCATCATGGAAATGAAATTAAAACGACAATGAGATACCACTGCACACTTATTACAACTGCCAAAATCTGTCACAGAAACACAGCAGATGACAGCAGGGATGTGGAGCAAGAGGAATTCTCACACAATGCCGGTGGGAATGAAAAATGGTACAGCCACCATGGAAGGCTGCTTGGAAGTTTCTTATGAAACTAAACATAATCTTCCATACAATTGAGCTACTGGGCTCCTTGCTAGTTACCAACCCTTAACTTAACACCACACACACACACACACACACACACACAAAATGCCTGCAAAAATGGCTTTAGTGATTTATTCTGAACTTGCCAAAACCTGGAAGCAACCAAAATGTCCTTCAACAGGCAAATGGATAAATTAATCGGAGGAACCCCAGACAATGGAATATATTTCACAATAAAAAGAAATGAGCTGTCAAGCCATAAAAAGACATGTAAAAACCTCAAATGTGTATTGCTAAGTGAAGAAAGGAGATAGCTTATCACTTGGTGTAATGTTACTCAAGAGTTCATGATTGAAGAGCACGAGAGCAGAATCAGTCTTATGTTACACAATTAATGAAGACAAATCAGCCTTATAGTACATAATAATTAGTGAAAAAATGATAGATTTTTTATAGCAAATACTATTTCTTAAAAGTAATTGTTTAAGCGTCAAAGCAAATAAGGTCTGTGAGGGCAAAAATAAGTGCCTCCTTACTTGGCACGTAACAGTTGCTATATGAATACCGAAGGTCAGATTACTGAAAATGTTTCCCCATTACGACTTACCATTATTCGGGAATGGATGAGCTTTATAAGTAAGGAATTATCTGAAATTCATTTAACTAATTTTTTTTAAGTTTATTTTTTAGTTTTTAAATTTACATTCAAATTAGTTAGCATATAGTGCAACAATGATTTCAGGAGTAGTTTCCTTAGTGCCCCTCACCCATTTAGCCCATTCCCCCTCCCACAACCCCTCCAATAACCCTCTGTTTGTTCTCCATATTTAAGAGTCTCTTCTGTTTTGTCCCCCTCCCTGTTTTTATATTATTTTTGTTTCCCTTCCCTTATGTTCATCTGTTTTGTCTCTTAAATCATATGACTTCACTCATTTAGCTAATTTTTAAGTTGCTTTCATCATAAGGCAACTTTATAAAGGGTAGGGATGAGGTTTTGTACTTTCATAAACTAATTTCTAAATCTAAACACCTGACAAATAATAAATTAGCTGAAAATAATGCTTTTTATGTAGTTTATATTTTCTAATTTACCAAATGTTTTCACTTCTCAGTAATACATGGTTTTAACAGTACTTTAACTTTTCATTCTGAATGACTGAATTCTAGAAGTCCCTGATAATACAAAAAGAATAGAGAAAGTTTTATTTTCATCAAACCACTCCCTGAAATAATGGAGGGATCTATAGCATCCAAGGAAAAGGTGAAAAAATAGATGAATTTATTAGGAAAGTGAAACGTGACAAAGAGAAATAAGAAAATAACTTGCTATTTAATTTCCAATTTTTGATGAATGTTTCCTAAGATCAATGAAACTCTTGGACTAAGAAAGTAAATTCACCCCAATGAACATAAATCTATCACAATTGATACTGACAAATATATTATCTGACAGTAATGATGATTTGATGAGAAAGGACATTGTTGCTTTCCTTGACTTTAAACCCACAGATAAGGAACTACCTTTATCTCTATTCATTGTAACCAATCTCATACAAAAAAAAAAAAATTAAATCATATGTACAATTTTTTAAAGAATATTTTACTTACCTGAGAAAAAGGAAACTTAAAGAAACTATTTGCAATATTATCTAACACTTTCTTTTCACATCTCACTAAATTTTATACTTTCCATATAAAATTTATGTCTAAATGTTCCTTTACTCGGAGGTTAACTTATCTAGTCCTATTTTCACTTACTTCAACATTTTATATATTTTCCCTAACATATCTTTCCTGACAACTAACTATTACATGTCTAAATAGACAATAATGCTATTGCATATGTTGAATTTAATCTTCTATAACCTTAGAATATATTGGGTTCTTTCAATTTGGAGATTTTAATCATTTTGGAGGATGCATGTGTTCATGTTGTTTCTAGACAGATTTGCTCTGTGAGGAAAAAAAAAAAAACCTAGGTATTAATAATTCCAAAATTCTGGTAAGTTTTGAACTGAAATTTTACACTAAAATATGGATAGATATCATGCTCAAAGTAGCTACTGTGGCTATAAGAGTTGATGACTTCAGAATCAGTCAGCCTACATTTTTGTATCAGTATTCAGTATTCGCACACCCTATTATGTTGAGAAAATGTTATTTTATTTTGAAACGATGACAAAATGAATAAACTAGAATCATGGAAGACTCCTTAATGTGGGATCCAAATTAATGCCAAATTAATGTTTCTTACTATACATATTTAAATAAAACCAGTGTATTAGGTTAAATTATCAAAAGAGAATGCAGTTCTAGTTATAATGTGATAAGCAATGGCAGACTATTCTTTTACTGCAGCGTCTAAAACATTTCACAGATGTTGCAAATCATATTTTTAAAGACCTTGTGTGGGAAAACAGGGTTACAGGAACCAAAATGTCACAGAAAGAGTAGTCTTTCCTATGTACAGCATCAATAGCTGTTGTTGTTGTTGTTGTTGTTGTTGTTGTTGTTGTTTTCCTGGGGTTATAAGCTAATTCCAGATGTTAAGTTTGGCCCACAGAGAGAGACATGTGAGTTGGCACAACTATTTGGAAACTTAAAAAGTTCTAAATGTGTGGCCTATTTCTCCATGGTGCTTTTAAGCTGAGATCATCTATAGCAAATGTACCATAGTCTTCGCCTCAAGATATTTACCAAAGTTGGAAGTACAGTGAAATGCGAGACCAGTGAGTAAAGGCCCAAATCTCTGAAGTGCTGAGATTAAGCTAAGGAGGAAGAGAGAGCTGCCAGGCTGTTAATGAAAAGTCCACGCGACATAAGCCCAAGGAACAAGGAATAGCGGAGGCAGAAATCTCATCCAACCTGTAACACATCCCTCAACTGGCCCAATTCCTCACTGAATTTTTGTGATCAGCCTCTTCCTCAATCTGCTTATCCAAGTAAAAAAAGAACATCTGTTGAAGATAAAATGAACCTGCATCTTGGGGAGCCTGGGTGGCTCAGTCCGTTAAGCATCCAATTCTTGATTTCGGCTCAAGTCATGATCTCACAGTATGTGAGTTCTGCCCTGCTTCGGGCTCTGTGCTGGCAGCTCAGGACCTGGAGCCTGCTTCAGATTATGTGTCCCCTCTCTCTTTGCCCTCCCCCATCACACTCCGTCTGTCTGTCTCTCTCAAAAATAAATAAACATTGAAAACTTAATATATATATATAAACATATATATAATAGTAAGTACTGGTATAATGATAGATATTATAGATCAATACCAGAGAGCTGAGAAATAGTCCCCCTCACATAACCAGTCCATATGATTAATAAAATAATAATAATAATAATAAAAACCCTTATTTACTGGGAAAAGGATAACACTTTTCAGTAAATTATGCCAAGGCAATTAGATATGCATAAAAAAACAGTATATTTAGACCTTTTCCTAAAGTTTACATAAAAAAGTAATTTGAGGGGTGCCTGGGTGGCTCAGTCGGTTGAGCATCCGACTTCAGCTCAGGTCATGATCTCACCCTCTGCGAGTTTGAGCCCCGCATCGGGCTCTGTGCTGATGGCTCAGAGCCTGGAGCCTGCTTCAGATTCTGTGTCCCTCTCTTGCTCTGTTCCTCCCCTGCTCATGCTCTGTCTCTGTCTCTCTCAAGAATAAATAAAACATTAAAAAAAAAAAATTTGATATGATGTATATATTCAGTTGTAGAATATAAAATAAAAAGCTCTTAGATGGAAAGAGAAGGCAGAAGAATATCTTTATGCCCTTGGAGTAAGCAAAGATTTCTCAAATAAGACACAAAATGCAGCAAACTATTTTTCACTGATTTTTAAAAAATGATAAATTGTTTTTTATTAAAATTAAATTTTTATGTTTATCAAAAGACAATATTATTGCAAAATAATGCAAGTCAAAGCCTGGGAGGAGATACTGGTCAGACATTATATAAGAAAATTGCATTCATATGTAACAGAAAGATTTCTATAAAATTAATAATAGAAGAGACAAAATATTAATGGATCAAAATCCTGGACAGGCACTTTGCAATAGAACAGTACATAATAACAACAAACACGAGATGAATTCAAATTCAAACCACATTGCACTTCCACTACATGAATCATACCTCCAGTCTCACCCACACCTGACATAGATCATATTTAGGTGAAATGTTAACGTTTGGACTTTGGAGTCAATGCTGGAATGAGGTAAGAGCTTTAAGTCTGTTGGGATGGAATAAAGATACTTTGAATGAGAAAAGGTGTATGCATTTTGGGGGGCCACAGGTGGACTATTACGGACTGAATGTTGGGTGTCTCGTCAAAATACGTAGGCTGAAACTTTTAACCCCACTGTGATGGCATTTAGAGATGGAGCCTTTGGGAGGCAGTTGGGGTTAGATGAAATTATGAAAATAGGGACCCCATGATGAGAATAATGTGCTTACAAGAAAAGAAAGAAATGAGCTTCTTTTCTCCATTCTGTGTGAGGACACAGAAAGTGGCCCTCTGCAAACCAGGGAGAAGGTTCTCCCCAGAGTCCAACCACTTTAATCTCGTATTTCCAGCCTCCAGAGTGATGAGAAATAAGTTTCTGTTGTTCAAGCCACCCAGTCTGTGGTGCTTTGTTATGGCAACCTGACCTAAGACAAGTCTGATTCATTTATTCAGGTGATCTTTATTGAGAACTTATTATATGCCAGAGACTATTATAGGCCCTCAGGATACAAAAGTGACAACAACAAGAAATATCTTTACGTTTTCTACCTTTACCTAATAAAACTCTGAGAAAGAATCCAGAGTTAAGTATCTAAATTACCGTACTTAGTTAATATCCAGGATCTTACTTTTCACCCTGTAGCTATTGATTCTCCCCTTTGTACTCCATTTTAAATGTATGTGCACAAGAAAGTCATTTGGGAAAAAAACAACAATGTTATTAAGAGATATATATACACATATACATGCACACACACACATAAACAGCATTCATACATGGAGAAAACTATGTATAAAATAAATAATAACTCCTTTTTATCTAAATGAGTACAAAAATTGTCACTGATTTTGGTTGTTTATATTCTACAACTCTTTTCTTGGGCGTTTTTGGCCTAAAATCAGATCTTAAATCATGTTCTTCTTTTGTTTACATTCTGTGCTGCTATCGTGGAAACACATAATCTAATTAAACTTAGATTGTTCTATTAGCAAAATATATTTTTAAATCCTCACCAATACTCAATGCAATCTTTTCAATGTTCCCATCCCTGGTATAGGTATCTAACTTTGTAGTGTGAGTAAGGAATAACCAAACAATGTTTGGCTTCTTAACATAATTTTCTGCACAGGAAGCATATTCAGTTTCCAAACTACACCTAAGCAAATATGTGCCTTTGGTGATTATTTTAAGACTAAAAATACTAAAATTGAGGCTAATTGCTAGTTTTCATTTTAACACCTCTGCTAGCATAAAAGTAGCATTTTCTTCACATGTTCTTTAGTCTTACTTTAATATGTTAATTGATATTCTTGTGAGCAGATAATTACGTTTATTTTGAAAACTTACTATACTATAGTAAGAAGTAATTAGTATTGGGCACGATGTCATAACAAGCCGCAATAATTACATTGAAAGAGTGGTGTTTTTGAAATAAAAAATCACATGGGTGAGTCCTAGTCCCATCACATATTACCTTGTTCAATGTACTCAACTTTATTTTTTCTTTAAAAAGAACGTAGTAAAAAACATATAACATCATACACTGTTAACAGTAAGTGCAAAATTGTATCCCATCTTTGGTGACAAACTCTACTCCCATTGAACAGGAACTCCCCAGTGCCCCTTTCCCCTTGCTCCCCCCCAAGCACAATTCCTTTTTTTTTTTTTTTTTAAGTTTTTATTTAAATTCCAGTTAGCATGCAACGTAATACTAGTTTCAGGGGTACAATATAGTGATTCAGCACTTCCATATATCACCCAGTGTTCATCACAAATGCACTCCTTAATCTCTATCACTTATTTAACCCGTCCCTCAGTCACCTCCCCTCTGGTAACCATCAGTTTGTTCTCTATCCTTAAGAGTCTGTTTCTTGGTTTGCCCCCTCTCGTTTTTACCCCTATGATCATTTTGTTTTGTTTATTAAATTCCATATACGTGTGAAATCATATGGTATTTTTCTTTCTCTGCCTGACTTATTTTGCTTAACGTAATACTCTCTAGCTCCATCCATGTCATTGCAAATGGCAAGATTTCATTCTTTTATATTGCTGAGTAATATTCCATTGCATACATATACAACAGTTTATCCATTATACTTTCTGTTTCTATGAGTGTAATTAATTTAGATAGCTCATATAAGTGAAAGCATGCAGTATTTGCATGAAATTCCTAAGAAAAGTGTTGAAGATGTAGTTTGGATTTTTTTCTGACTGAATTTATTAAAATGTGAGAAGAGGGGTTGCCTGGGTGGCTTAGTTAGTTAAGCGTTCGACTTCAGCTCAGGTCATTATCTTCCAGTTTGTGGGTTCAAGCCCTGAGTCAGGCTCTGTGTCGATAGCTCGGAGCCTGGAGCCTGCTTCAGATTCTGTGTCTCCCCCAGTCTCTGCCCCTCCCTCCACTTGTGCTCTCTCTCTCAAAAATAAACATTTATTTTATTTTATTTTATTTTATTTTATTTTATTTTTTAATTTGAGAAGAAGGAAATTAATTTGCACAGAGGGAACTGTTAATCAATAAGGGGGCAGAACTTAAAGACTGGGGAAATTCTCAGCCTATCCATATTGCAGACTGGGAGGATGCTAAAGGTGTGGCCATGTGACCATTTGATAAGGAGATTAGTTTGATTCAGCCCTCTAACCGGAAGCTAGACTCTATTGTTCAAGATAATAGAAGAATGCCTCAAAGTGATTCAGAGATCATCAGGACTGCCACTCCCACCACAGGCCCAGAATGCATGGTCCTGAAGGGGCGTGGCTGCTACCTCTACCTAGGTTTTAAAGGATAGGGATGGGGCCACAGCGTGGTAAAGCCACAGGCCCTGGCAGAGAACTGCAGCAGGGCTGGGGCCCCAGTAAAGCTGCAGGACCATGGCCCACAGAGCCATCAGAGTGACTCACTACCCCATCGGGCCTACAAAACAGAGCATGAGGCCAAAGAGGATTATTCTCAAGTCTTAAGGTCTGATAGAATCTTCTCAGATTTTGGACTTCTTTGGGATCTGTCCTTCCTTTCTTCTTTCCTATGTCTCCCTTTTGAAATGGGAATGGCTACCCTATGCCTGTCCCAATGTTGTATTTCGTTTTTAATTTTTTAAAGTTTATTTATTTATTTTGAGGGAGAGAGAGACAGTGAGCGAGCAAGGGAGGGACAGAGAGAGAATGTGAGAGAGAAAATCCCAAGGAGGCTCCACACTGCCAAGGCAGAGCCAGGTGCAGGGCTCGAACCCACAAATTGTGAGATCATGACCTGAGCCGAAATCAAGAGTCAGACTTCTAACCACCTGAGCCACCCAAGCACACCTCACTGTTGTATTTTGGAAGCATATAACATGTTTGGTTTCACAGGTTCATGGTTAGAGAAGAGTTGGTCTCAGATGACTCATACCTTGAGTCTCACTCATATATGATTTAGATGATATTTACTTTGGACATACACTTTAAAGTTAATACTGGAATGAGTTAAGACTTTTAGGGCTATTGGGATGGAATGAATGAACTTTGTATGCAAAAAGGACTGAATTTGGGGAGTCCAGGATGGAATACTAGAGACAAAATGTTTCCTCCCAAAATTAGTAGGTTGAAAACTAATCCCCAGTGTGATGGTACTTGGAGAAAGGACCTCTGGGAGGTAATTAGGTTATGAAGGAGCAGCCTATGAATGGGATCAATGGGTTTATAAAAGAGACCCAGAGAGCTCTCTTTTCACCATTTCATGATCAAACCGAGGTGATGGGAAGTTGAAATCTGCTGCCTCCCACCACCTGAGTCAAACTCTCAAGTGAGTTGAAACTCTAGCCAAGTAA
This sequence comes from Panthera uncia, assembly GCF_023721935.1. NCBI lineage: Eukaryota > Metazoa > Chordata > Mammalia > Carnivora > Felidae > Panthera > Panthera uncia. The sequence continues at coordinate 25,200,616 of NC_064818.1, read as the reverse complement.
GAAATTGCTGCGGCTGAGGTCAGAGAGGTTTTTTCCCGCTTTCTCCTCTAGGGTTTTGTTGGTTTCACTCTTATGTGGATCCTGAGAAACTTAACAGAAGACCATGGGGGAGGGGAAGGAAACAAACAAACAAAAAAAGTTAGAGAGGGAGGGAGCTAAACCATAAGAGACTCTTAAAAAACTGAGAACAATCTGAGGTTTGATGGGGGGTGAGAGGGAGGGGAAAGTGGGTGATGGGCACTGAGGAGGGCACCTGTTGGGATGAGCACTGGGTGTTGTATGGAAACCAATTTGACAATAAATTTCATATTAAAAAAAAAAAAAAAAAAAGAAACTCCAGCCAATAGTTTGAGTTCAACCTCATGAGAGATCACTGAGCCAGAACCACTGAACTAAGTATTTTGGGATTTATGACCCTCAGAAGCTGCTAGATAGTAAATGTTTGTTGTTTCAAGCTATTAATTTTGGATTTGAAATGTTATGCAGCAATAAACAATAATAAAATAGGAACACGGAAGCAAACAAAATAAAATTTCTTTAGAAATTATACAGCACAGTATAATAAATAATTGGTCCAATAGTAATTCTTAAATACTAGAATATTTTTATACTCTGGTATAGATACAGCCTATGTTAGGATTCTGGATATTCAGTCTAGTTCTAAATAAATTACAAACTTCAGGTATTGGAAGGTCTAATCCCCTACAGATTTGACTTTGGGATGAGAAGTTAGTTTCTTTCAAAGCCCAGGGAAAATAGCTAAAACCCAGTACTCATGGCAATTGACGCTCAATCAGTCACAATGCTTAAATTGGAGCCCTTGATCCTAACAGGGAGAGCTATTTCGTCACCAGAATAAACGCTGATGTGTTCAGTCCAGACACTGACTTACCACATTATAAACTGGAATGACACATCTTTGGCTTCTGTCTGACTATAGAAGACAGAAGTTCCTACAACTCAGCGTGAAGGTTGGGAGTAGAACGAGGCTCTGCCATGTTATGCATTCTGGACCCATAAAGGCAATCAGGCAAAGGAAGCCTGTCACTTCCCTAATTATTTACTTTAAAAGTTCAGTGGCCCAGTAGTTGGGATCCTTTTCCCAGTGTCTATTTCTCATCTGGACAGATCTTTGCGTGCTAGTCTAAACCGCAAAGAGCACACTGCCCCTGGGAGGAGATTAACAAGGACCAATTTGGAAATATATCTATGAAACACTGTGTTCATTTTTGAACAGCAGCTAGTACAGGACTGAGACTGTTAAGAAACAAAACACAAACAAGATGAGCCCTACTTTCACCCTAGCTTCTCCGTGAGGAAATTCCGAGGATATATACCACAGGAATGAGGAAGCCAAATAGAAGACATTTGCGTTTGGGGAAGTAAAGACAGCTAGAAGACGGAGAGGAGGATAACAGAGATGTAGAGCTACACAGAGAAAAAATTAACTGCAGAAACTGGCATGAGGGACGCCATGAATTTTTGGCAGAATACTAATGCATGCACAGATATGGTAAAAAATCCACAAATCCTAGCCAAGTTGAACTACAAAGAAAGAAAGAAAATCACTGGATCCTGCAGCCTAAAATACTCCTCAGACACACAAATGACAGGGAATCGTTCCCATTCCCACCACACAGTGGAGTGACCATGACAAATGGGAGGATCTTTTGATATCTATCCCAGAAGCACCATACTTACTAATTGGCCTAAACTAGCCCTGGGATTAAAATCTCTTCTCGATCTGCCCCCTCTCCTCTCAAAAATGACCACAAAAATCACGCCTGAAAATGATAGATTAAAAAAAAAGGAGAAAGAAAAGAAAAAAAAAACCCCACTGATCCAATAACAACTTAAATGTCTTCAGAGACAAACCCTAACATAGAGAAAATCATTAAAGGAATAGAGAAAATCAGTAAAAAATATGAAATTTATAAATGCCAGCCTCCAAGAAAACATGATAGATGTGTGAAAAATAGGAAAATATTACCCACAACCAGGAGAAAAATTGATCGATAAAAGCATAAACAAAAATGAAAGAGATGAGGGGCGCCTGGGTGGCTCAGTCAGTTGAGTGTCAGACGCTTGATTTAGGTTCAGGTCATGATCTTATGGTTTCTGGGATCCAGTCCCGCCTCCAGCTTCATACAGATGGTAAGGAGCCAGCTTGGGATTTTCTTTCTCTCTTTCTATCCTCCCCCTCCCTCTCAAAACTAAAATAAATGAACATTTAAACAAATGAAAGAGAAGATAAAGTTAGTAGACAAAGGTGTTATAAGCACTCAATGCTCATGTATTTTTTTAAATTTATGTTTATTTTTATTTTTGAGAGAGAGATAGAGAGAAAGAGAGACAGTGTGAGAAGAGGAGGATCAGAGAGAGAGGGAGACACAAAATCTTAAGCCGGTTGAAGGCTGCCAGCACAGAACCTGCCTCAGAGCTTGAACTCAGGAACTGTGAGATTCTGACCTGAGACCAAGTCTGGCAGTTAACCACCTGAGCCACCCAGGCACCCCTCAATGCTCACGTATTAAAGGTAAACATTGATGTAATGAATGTAGCATCCGAAGATATAAAAAACAGCCAACTACTACTCTTAAAGATAAAAAATATAATATTTGAAATAAATATTTCCCTGAATTAGATTACCAATGCATTGGAGACTGAAAAACAAGAAATCAGTGAACTTGACAAGGTAACAAAATATTATTTTTTAATTCAAGAAAAAAAGACTGAAATAGAAGGAATAGAGACACAAAGATTTGTAATATACTATTAAGCAATGTAACATACATGCAATGGAAGAAAAAAAGGGATGACAGGTAAAAAGTATTTAAAAAAATAATAGATTAAAAATGTTCAAATATGATGAAAACTCTAAGCCTACAATCCAAGAAGCTCAAAATAATCCCAACCATGGGAACAAAAGAAAATTATACAGGCATATTAAAATCAAATTGCTGAAAACCAATGTCTAAAAAAATCTTAACAACGGCAATGGTCAAAAGCATATTATTTTCAGAAAAACAAAGATAATAATATAAAAAGTTCATCAGAACCTATGTAGTCTAAAGGACAATGAAACAATATCTTTATATCACATATGGAGTAAAAAAAGAAATAATTTTTTTTAAATCAACAAGATACATACTTTTAACTAAGACAAAATTAAGATTTTTCAGAAAACAAAAATTGAGAGGATTCACTGTCAACAGACTTGCAGTAAAAACAAATGTTAAAGGAAGTACCTCAAGTATTAAGAAAATAATCTTAGATCTCTAAAAATAAACAGAGAACTCTAGAAATGGAAAACTGGTAAATATGTGGGTAAAAGTAAAATATTTTTTTTTCCTCACTCAGCTAAGAAGTACAAATTTCCAGTGATAAAATAAATAAGACACTGAGATGAAAAGCGCCACATAAGGAATATAGCCAATAAGATTGTTATATAATATTGTATGGTGACAGATAGTGATTATACTTACCGTGGGGAGCACTGAGTAATGCACAAAATTGTTGAATCAACATGTTGTACATATGAAACTAATATAACATTACATGTCAATTATATTTCAGTTGAAAAAGCAACTTATTTACAAAGCAAGTATTTTAGATAAAAATAATGACAATGTATTGTGGGATTTGTAACATATGTAAAAGTAAAATGCTTACAACCATAGCACAAGGGATTGGAGAATAAAGTGAAAATTTAGTGATGGAAGAACCCTATATTATATATGAAGTGGTATAATATTATTTGAAAGCAGATTACTATAAGTTAAGGATATAATAATTGTAAATAATTTAAATTAAATAATTAAAAATAAATGAATAATTATAAATTACTTGAAAGACACTAATTACCAAAGCTGAGTAACAAAATAATAAAACACATGAATAGTTTTATAGCAGATAAATGCTGTATGTATATAAAATTTTCATTATAAGGAATACTCCAGGGGTGCCTGGGTGGCTCAGTCGGTTAAGCATCCGACTTCAGCTCAGGTCATGATCTTGCAGTTTGTGAGTTTCAGCCCCACCTCTGGCTCTGTGCTGATATCTTGGAGCCTGGAGCCTGCTTCGAATTCTGTGTCTCCCTCTCTCTCTGTCCCTCTCCCACTTGTGCTCTGTCTCTGTCTCTTAAAAATGAATAAATGTAAAAAAAAAAAAAAAAAAAAAAAAAAAAAAAAAAAAAAAAAAAAAAAGAAAAGAGAATACTACATGCCTTCATGGTTTTATCATTAAATTCTTTCAAATCTTTAAAGAAAACATAGCACCATCCTTGAATAAACTCTTTCAAATAATATAGAAAAAAAGATTTATTTCTAGCTCATATTTTTGTGGCCAGTATTATATTTGTACCAAAAACTAGATAAAGACATTACAAGAAAAGAAAACTATCGTGATCTCTTACATAAATGTCAACAAAATATTTAACAAAACAGTTTAAATCCAAATCAGCAACACATAAAATATTACATCATTAATAAGTAGGATTTATGAGAGAAATGCAAGGTTGCTTTAACATTTTTAAAATCAATCAATGTAACCTACCATATTAACAGAATAAAAGAAAAATGTGATGATCTCAATAGATGCAGAAAAGAAATATATGACAAAACTCAGCATAAAGCTCAAAATAAAAAACACAGCAGACTAGTACCAGAAAGGAAATTCCTCAACCCGACAGAAGCATCTATAATAAACTTACTTCTTCTGTCATAATTAAAGTAAAATACTAAATGCTCTCTAAGATTTGGAATAAGCACTTCAATTATATATTGCAATTGAAAATTTGATCCAATATATAATATAATTAAAGAAGTAAAATTATACACAGTGGAAAAGAAATGAAGCTTTCTTATTCACACAAAAATGTGATTGTATTTGTAGGAAATCCTAGATAATCTATGAAAAATGCTATTAGCATTAATAAGTTACATTAGCAAAATTGTAAGATACCACTATAAAACAAAACTATGTGTTTCTATATACCAAAAATGATTGCTTTTGAAGTTGCTTAGGCTTCTTAAATTAACATTCAAAACAGTGATAAATTAAACAATATACACACAAAACCTATGTATGTGGAATTATTAAACATTACTGAAGGAAATTAAGGAAACCAAAATAAATGAGAGCATGACATATTTATGCATAAGACATTATCAAGATGTCAGCTCTCAACTTTCCAAAACTCACATTTGCAGATTTATTGCAATCTCAATGAATACCCTAGCAGGAATTTTTGTACAACATGCCAAGGTCATTGCAAAATATATTGAGATGCAAGTAAATTAAAATATCAAAAATAATTTTGGAAACAACAATAAAAGTAAAAGAATTTGCAATACCTGATGACAGATTTATCTTATGTCTTTGGTAATGATGACAGGGATATATTGACATAAGAAAAACATATATATCAATGGAACAGAATAAAGAACTCAGAAATAGACAGCCTAGAAGGTTAAGTGATTTGCAACCTGGATGCCAAGCTAATTCAGTGGGAAAAATTCTCTACAACAACCTAGTATACACAAGGAAAATAATTAATCTTGATGTATATATTTCATGCCATAGATGAAATTAAGTCAATAGGACCATAAATCTAAATATAAAAGCAAAAAATTAAACTCTTTGTGGGATAGCAGGATTAATCTTTACAGTATGAGAATAGGCAAAGTTGTCTTAGAACACAAAAATCATTAATCAGAAAATTGAACCTTGATAAACTTAAAATCTGATCAAAAGTAATCTTTGAGAAAATGAAAAGGTAAGCTACAAACTGGGAGAACATTCACTGTCAGAAGACACATATCCAGAGTATAAAGGTTCTTACAAACACATAAGAAAACAGAGACTATTTAAACAGATATTTATCAAAGGAAGTTCAATCAACGACCAAAAAGTACAGGAAAAGAAGGTGACCATAATTGGGGGAATTCCAATTAAACCTATGCTGAAACATCAGGACGTATCATTGGAATGGGTGAAATTAAAGACTGAGGATACCAAGCGTTTGTGAGAATGGGGAGCACCTACAACAGGCATTGATGTCAATTTGGCAGTTTATCCATTTCTTCTGTTTTACATGTGATTTACAAAAGCTCATGAGTTCTGGAGGCTGATCCCGGCATGGTCAGTTTGGGGGAAAGCCTTTCCTTCTGGCTTGCATTGTTAACCTCCATGCTGTCTTCTGACATTGCAAAGAGAAAAGAAAGAAGGGGAGGGAGGAGAGAAGAGCTGGGGAAAAGAGGGAAGAGGAGCGAGCCCAGTTTATCTCCTAAAAAGTCAAAGATTCACTTAGCATATAATCTACCCCTCTCACTCTTAGGTATTTACCCAAACGGAGTGGTCACAAAGATGTACACACAAAAGGGCAAAGTTGCTCTCTTTGTAATAATCAAAATGGTAAGCAACCCAAATATCCATCACTAGGTCAAAGAAACCAGGTCCTGTGTATGGGATGGTAAGTGGTACAAGAGGTATGACTCTATATAGTGGGATCAGTAGTGCAAAGGACAGCTGACATGTACAAAAACATGGATGAATCACATAAAACATGCATCATAAAAAGTGTCAGCCTCAAGAGTACAAATTGGTTCAATTTATAAGAAATTTTAGAAACATCACATCAAATCTGTAGCTGTATAAAGCAGAATAATGGGCTGAGGGAGATGGATGGGATTGATTGGGAAAGGGATGATGGCAATATTGTTTGTTTTGGTTGTGATGTTGGTACTCAACTGTATCCATTTGTCAAAGCTCATGGAACTAAAGAAATGGTTGCACTTTGCTATGAGTGAAGTATAACAACAAAGTTTATTAAAACAAGAATAGGCATCGTAGGACTCTGTCAGATGTTTTTACTGTACCACATACCTTCAGTTCATTTGTGTGGAAAGCAGACAGTAGAGTAAAAGCCAGAAAATTATATGATTAGAAGAAATATGCAATTTCTGGTTGATACGAGTTAAATATCCTACCACCAGCAAAGTTCACCTTTTTATTTTCCACCCATGAAATTTTGAATTTTCTTTCCAGTTGTTCCAGGAAAAAAAATCCTAAGGATCGATATGTTCAAATTTAGTTTCTCTTTCGCTATACATAGAAAATCCTAAAGACTCCATCAAAAAACTATTAGAAGTAATAAATGAAGTCAGTTAATTTGCAGGATATAAAATTAATGCACAGAAATAAGTTGTGTTGAAGAACCATAAAGAGAAAGTAAAGAAAACAATTCCATTTGCAACTGAACCAAAAAAGTAATTACAAAATACCTAGGAATAAACTTAACCAAGAAGGTAAAAGACCTGTACTCTGGAAACTATAAAACACTGACGAAAGAAATTGAAGAGGCTACAAATAAATGGAGAGAGAATCCATGCTCATGGATTGGGAGAACTAATACTGTTAAAATGTCCATATTACCCCAAAGAATCTATAGACTAAATGTAGAAAAGGATTATTATCAAAATACCAACAATATCTTTCACATAAATAGAACAAATAATACTAAAATTTGTACGGAACCACAAAAGACTAAACAGTGAAAGCAATCTCGAGAAAGAACAGAACTGGAGGTATCGCAATCCCAGACTTCAAGATACACTACAAAGCTATAGTAGTCAAAAGAATATGGTATTGGCACAAAACAGATAAATCCAGGAAATGGACTACATAGCCCAGAAATAAATCCATACTTTCATGGTCAACCTATGACAGAGGCAAGAATATACAATAAAGAAAAGATAGGCTCTTCAATAAATGGTTGTGGGAGAACTGGACAGCTATGTGTGAAAGAACGAAACTGGACCACTTTCTTATGCCATGTATAAAATGAAGTCAAAATGGATTAAAGACCTAAATGTGATACCTGAAACCATAAAACTCCTAGGGTAAAAGATAGACAGTAATTTCTTCGACATTAGCCTTAGTAACATTTTTCCAGATATGTGTCCTCAGGTGAGGGAAACAAAAATAAAATGAAACTATTGGGACTACACCTTAAAAGTCTTTTGTACAGTGAAGGAAACCATCAACAAAACAGGAAGGCAACCTCCTGAATAATATTTGAGAAGATACTTGCAATGGCATAGTCAATAAGGGGTTAATATCTATAATATACAAGGAACCAAAAAACCCCCCAAAAATCTAATTAAAAATGGGCAGAGGACCTAAATACACATATTTCCAAAGAAAACATCCAGATGGCCAACAGACACGTGAAAAGATGCTCAACATCATTCATCATCAGGGAAATGCAAATCAAAACCACAATGTGAGATATCACTTTGTACCTATCAGAGTAGTTAAAACAACAACAACAAGACAAGAAATAACAAGTGTCAGCAAGGATATGGAGAAAGGAACCCTTGTGCACTGTTAGTGGGAATGTAAATCAGTGCAGCCACTATGGAAAACAGCATGGAGGTTCCTCAAAAAATTAAAATATAAATACATACGATCCAGTAATTCCGCTACTTACCTAAAGGAAACAAAAATACTAATTCAATAAGATATATGCACCCTTATGTTTATTGCAGCATTATTTACAATAGCCAAGATATGGAAGCAACCCAAGTATCCATTGATAGATGAATGGATAAAGAAGAGGTATACACACACCCACGTACATAACTCAGCCATAAAAAGAAGATAAGATCTTGTCATTTTCAACAACATGGATGGTCCTAGAGGTATTATGCTAGGTAAAATAAGTCAGGCGGACAAAGACAAATGCCATAGATTTCATTTATATGTGGAATTTAAAAAACAAAACAAAAAAAATGAATAAACAACCAAGAAAAGCAGAACAGACCCATAAATACAAAGAACAAACCGTTGGTTGCCAGACATGTGGAGTGTGTGTGTTTTGCGGGCCTGGGGAGGGGGTGGAAGGGTGGGAGATGAACAAAATAGGGGAAGGGAATTGGAGATACAGGCTTCCAGTTATGGAATGAATAAGTCACAGGGATAAAAGGTGCAGCATAGGAAATATAGTCAGCGGTGTTGTAATAGCAAAGTATTGTGACAAATGGTAGCTATACTCGTGGTGACCATAGCATAACAATACAAACTTGTTATATCACTATGTTGTACACCAGAAACTAATGTAACTTTGTGTGTCAACTATACCTCAATTAAAAAAAAATTAACTTCCACTTATGATTTATACTCTTGAATACTCTTTCTTTACTTACAAGGATATTGAGTCACTAAACCAGAAGAAAATAGAGTTATTTTTTCATGAACTCCCCTTGTTTTTGTCCTGGATTTTCTGGGTATTTACAGAAAAAAAATTCTTTACTTAGAAGTTATACTATAGCTAATAATAGTGAAATATATATATATATATATATATATATATATATATACACACACACACACACACGCATATATATAATATGTAATATGTAATATAATATGTAATATATGATATATAAAATAGTGAACTTAGAAGTGAACTATATAGCTAATAATATCACAAATAATTCATTTAGTCCTTTACTCAATCCAAAACATTGTGCTATACATGTTTTAAGCCATTAGACCCTTAGCAGCCAAAGTAATTAGAAATAGTATAATCACAGTGTGATTCAGCTACATTAGAGCATGAGGTTTCCAAAAAGACTAGAAAGGTATATCAAATTAATCTTGTTTCTTTTATTCTCTCTCTAGCAGAATTCCATGACTTTAAGAAAAATGTATAATTTTTTATTATTGCTAAGTGTGTATGAATTTACTCTTTCCAGCTAGATATTATTAATTTCAGAAAATTAAATTTGTGCTCCGTTTAAATGTGTATATTTTATTAAACTTGAAAATCAGAAACAAAAGAATCTTTAAAAATTCACAAATTTTCAGACAGCCTTTACCATAAGAAATATTATTTCTTAGTTCCTCTAGTTTAAGTAGCAATGATTATAAAAAACATTAAGTTGAAGTCATTTTTAAAAATCCATATTTCAATTTTAGACAATATCGATTGAATCTCTGTTATGCAAGGTGGGGAAATTTACACTTTTTATACTCTCTCTTACCTCTTCTCCAGTTCATATATTCTTACATTAAACAGAAAATATTATTGATTTGTACATTTGCGGTTTTAAGCAATGAATGACCTTTCTTGCCTCTTAAGCTAAAGAAATGTTCATGGTGACCAGTTAACCTCCAATGAAGGGGCAAAATGCAACTTCTAAATCAAAATGCGACAAATCCTAATACTCATAACATCTGAAAGGTTTTATAGATGAGTACCTAATTATTTGTTAGTCCCAAGGTCTCAGGAGATTCTTTTAACATTTCAATTGATTCTTCATTTTTTTTTTCCTGTTATACACAGAAACTGAAATGTTTCCCACTTATGTAGACTAAACTGGTTTAGAATAAGTAAATAAGGGAATTATAAGAAAATGGTAATTCAAGAATTTCAGTTTCTATAGTCAAATTATATGGGTACATTTGGATTACAAAATGATTATTTGTTCTATAAAGAAATATGCCAGATTTCTTTTGAAAGCAAGTGGGCATGAGACACTTAAAATTTGTTTTCACTCATACAATGTGGCAAGTTTATATCTACAATTTTATAATCACAAGTATGATTTAAATAGCACGAGAGTATACGAGCACTTTTTTCACATCTCATGTACCTCTCTCAATGACAGCATGAGGACAATATTACTAAACAATCTTTCTTTTATATATTAAGAAACTGACTCTCAAAAAGTTTACACAAATTAGCCAAAGTTAGGCAGTTAATTCATCAAGTCTGAATCTAAGTCTGTGTCCTTACCAAATTTCCAGGCTAATTAAAGTCCTCATTCTTAGAGGACCTGAGTTGTTCTCTACTGACCCTTGAATTGATGACATACAGAGTTCTTCAGACTGTTTCAAAATTTGAATATTAGTGTTACTCTATGAACCAAAAGGATAGTTTTTTATTTATTTATTTTAATTTTTTTTTTTTTTTTAATTTGGCACGAGCAGGGGAGGAGCAGATAGAGAGGGAGATGCAGAATCTGAAGCAGGCTCCAGGCTCTGAGCTGTCAGCACAGAGCCTGACATGGACTTGAACGCAGGGACTGAGACATCACGACCTGAGCTGATGTTGGACGCTCAAACCAAATGAGCCACCCAGGTGCCTCAAGGACAGTTTTTTATTAAATACATAAAGAAAATTATAATAAATTTGTACAGGCCTCTTTCCATTGATATTAAAATAGTGATAACTGTATTACAGGTTGGGCACAGTGGGATAAGATTGGGAGTATGAGAGGTACATATACTTAAAACTCACAGATTGAAAATAAATATGCTATTCTTTCAGCAGCAAGATTCCTGGTGCTTTATAACTTATATACGTTGGGTTTTCACATACGTTACTTTAGTTAATTCTCATAGAAATCCTATGAAGTATGTAAAGTGTATGTAAAATTTTATGGAAAAGAAAACTGAGTGGGAAGTAAAATGACTCACCATGACCAAAATAAACACGGAGCCCTCTGTTCACAATAAAAGGCAAAGATGACCCCGTTTTGACAAACTGACTCTAAAACTTATTTGGGATAAAAAATTCAAGAATAGCCAATAACTATTGGCTGGAGTAGCAACCTGGAAAAATGGTTATACCACTTATCAAATGATCCAGAAAGAGATGAATAGACAGAAGTAACAGTATTGTTTTATTTATGTTTATAATAGTTAAGTAATATCGTCTTTAAGCCTTGCAAAACAATTTTAAAAAGATGGGCCATTCATTAATTGGTACTGAAATTACTATTTCTGTACATAGAAAAGAAAAGTAACTTCAAGTTATAAAATGTCAACTTTCCATGGATTTTAAATTTAAATTTGAAAGGCAAAGGTAATTTTTAAAAAAGCTGTATGACTTGATGTGGTGAATTTTTCAAAAACAAGACTCAGTTCATGCAAAACTTGCAAGAAAGATTAATAGACTAAAATAGACTACCTTGAAATGAGAGTTTTCTATTAACCAAAAGATACTATAAAATGAAAAGATAAGCCCAAACCAGCATTTGTTTGCAACACGTGTTAGTCGAAGCATTAGTATCCAAAATACAAAAAAAGAAATGACAAAAGTTAGTTAGAAAAAGACAAACACTCCATTAGAAAGAAAAGAGCTAAAGCCATGGGCAGGGCTTTCATAGACTAACACATAAGTGTGACAAGATACTCAAGGCTTATTCAGAAAAATGCAAATCAGCTCATCGCTTCACACTGAAGCATCATGGTACTATTTGACTAGCTTAATAGAAAATACAAATAACCTGATGATACCTAGTGTTATGGAGGTTATAGCGCTTTGGAAATACTAGCCAACTGAGAGTTAATGCCTAAGTTCACGACACTTGCTGAGTGTTCATTTACTTACTGAGATTGAAGATGTGTACTTCTTAAAATTCAGAAGTGATACCTATAGTTATATATTCTAGAGATAACCTTATACCTGTTTACCAAGAAATACAAAAGAATATTTATAGCAGTTCTGTAATAGAAATCAACTGAAAACACCACAAATATGCATCGGCAAGATAATAGGTAAATGTTGTGTGCAATAAAAAAAGAATGATCTAAGGGTCACCTGGGTGGCTCGGTCAGTTAAACGTCCGACTCTTGATATTGGCTCAGGTCATGATCTTACGGTCCTGAGATCAAGCCCTGCGTCAGGCTCTGCCCTGACCATGGATCCCGCTTGGGATTCTCTCTCTGGCACACCCCAGCTTGTGCATGTGCATGCCTGCATTCTCTCTCAAAATAAATAAACATTAAAAAAAAAGATCTATAATTAAAAGTATCAACATACATAAGGCCCCCACCCCCCCAAAAAAAAAACAAAAAAAAAACTAATGTTGAATAACAGAAGCAGTCACAGATCTCTATGTACATAAGATACAATTTATGCAAATCCTTAAAAATATATTTATATGGTTTAGAGGACCGGGCTGTGGTAGGGCAAGGGTAGCACCTTGATCTGCTAAGGTGCAAATAAAATACTATTTCTTAAAGTATATGGTGAATACTTGGGTGTTCAGTTCTTATTATTTTAAAAATATGCATATGTGCATCAGACCTACATTTTACGGTAAAACTACTCCAGAGCTCCCTGCTGCAATCCTAAATTTGGAGGAAAACCTTGATTTTAACTTTAAACAGAGGCAATAGGTAGAAAGAGCAGAAAGAATGCACAGGTTGTAGAACTGGACATACCTAGGTTTGAATTTCCACTTGATAACTTTCAGCAATCTAACAGCAGAGCCTCAGGGAAAATATTCCCTTGGCTTTAGCTCTCCAGAGTTGTGTGAATTGCGAACATCAAAATTCTTGGCACATAATAACTCAGTCCAGACGTCTGCACCAAAAGATGACCAAGCTCTAGCACGGTTTCTAGTAGCTTAAGTACCTGTCCCTAGGATGAGCTCATCGCCTCCTTAAAATGCGTCCTGAGGTAACGCAAGGCTGCCAGAAGCATTTACTGATTGTTCCAGCTAAGACCTGGTGACAGGCCGATGGACTCTGGAACTCTCTCTTAGAGTAATTACTTTAGAAAGTGTGGAGTTACACATTCTTTCTCAGCCACTTGAGATGTAAAACTACAAGCCCAATATCTCTTTGAAATGCAAACATTGAGAGAGAGAACTCTCTGCCTTCCAGCCCCTGTGGGAGGATAAGGGCCTAACTTCCAGGGAAGCCTTGTTGCAACTTGTACCACTGTTTCCCAGAAAAAGGTAAGAGACGGATAAAGGATCAGTTTAGTTCTCTGGATAAACTCCAATTCACAAATCCAGGTAGCCTACTCATCTGAACTAACCCCCTTAACAGCTTTCAGTACTTTTCCCTTAACATATCCCAGCCTTTAAACAGTCTCCAGCTTTGGGTTTCAGCAAAATTAAGTTCAGTTCTCACTAGACTCCTTTCCTTATTTCAATAGCATTACTAAGTAAAACCTGTCCTTACCACCTCAGTGTCAGACTTTATCTTGACAATAAAATGATACAGCATATGTGAAGTACCTACATCAATGCATGACCAATAAGAGATACTTTTCAATAACAAATTCTGTCATTTCTACTCACCTACAGTCTCATCCCAAGTTTCCTTAGTAGCAACTTTTTCTCGAGTAAAGAATACATAAAAGTATGTACCATAGGTGAGGTAAAGAACATTTAAGTAGTATACCGACAGCCCCATAAGGCAATTGAAAAACCACTGGATTCTGCTAAAGTTAAAAGTTTAAATTTTAGGGGCACCTGTGTGGCTGAGCCGGTTAAACGTCCATCTTTGGCTGAGTTCATGATCTTGCGGTTCGTGGGTTCGAGCCTCGCATCGGGCTCTGTGCTGACAGCTCAGAGCCTGGAGACTGCTTCACATTCTGTGTCTCCTTCTCTCTTTGTCCCTTTCCTGCTCCCACTCTGTCTCTCTCTCAAAAATAAATAAACCTTAAAAAAAGGTTGAAACTTTGTACCGTCAAGAAAATAGTTAATTGTGTATTTATTAGCATTTATTAGCATGCTAATAATTCACTTTTATTAATTCACTTTTATTATTACGTTGCTATTTGATGAAAATCATTTCAAAACCTTAATATTTAAAAAGACAAAGACAGTAAACAAGAACAACCTTTGTTGCAAGATAAGTTGATATTGACTGCATAGAACTTTTATTTCCAAATGTTTCAACTGTGATTAAGTGAGAAAGAGAAAGAGAGAGAGAGGACAAACGGAGTTCACCAGTATTTCTTTACACTGTGTATCTTTTCATCCCCCTTCTAGAACAGTAATAACCAAGACAAATAAAAATTCGTGGGAGTAACTTACCATATCTGTAGGTACATTAGAAGATCTTGTGTAAAAGGTTGATGAAATCTAATCAGTTATTAATGAAATCAAAAGTACCTTAATAAGGTTACATATTGATGACCTCTTTTACTGTAGATAGTTATTCAAATATGTATTCCGTAAAGGGTTTGGTGTATTTGATAATGTCATTACCAATCAATATGCAAATGCGTGGTATTAAGTGTAGTCTGTGCAGAGGATTTCATTAGAGATGAGAAAATTCAGAGTGTCAGAAGTAGAGAAAAGAATCATGGATTAATTATATTGCCAACATTCTTTGAGCAGTTTCCCCTGCAAGAGTCAGTTTAAATCTCAGAAGAAATGATTGGCTAACTACTTTGTATAATGAAAAGTAGTTTTTTCCTTACTATTAAAAAAATTAAGGTAATGTAATTTCACAAAAATGTAACAATTAATTCATCCAACCAGTTATTAAATGTATTAGATATGAATATATAAATGCTACACACATGTAAACAGAGATATATCGATATAAATAGATACAGATAATCCATTCAGCTATTCAATGTTTTGTGCCTAACGCCTGTCAGGCCCTATTTTAGTTATCAGGGATTAAAAAAATGAATAAAATAGAGTCCCCATATTCAACAAGCTCAGTCTCCTTTGGAAGGTATATGTCCTCTTTAATAGCAGCACAACTGCAGAAAAAATTCACAGTATGTAGTAATGTCATAGCATAAACCTTTCAAGAAACTTGAACATTAGCAATGTCTGAAACACTAGATGAATGCATGGGTGTTCTATGAGATTGGAGATATTGTTGGAAGTGAAAGTCATATATTGGCAAAGTTATTTGTCCTCTATTCTAGCAACAATGAAGAATAAATGACAGGTTTAGTGCAAAAGAGTAATGCAATTGTTTTTATGTCTTACGGGGAAGACTCATGTCATTGCATTAGCGAAAATTGAAGAAATGTGACAACAAGGAAACCATTCTGCAGACTATTTCAAAAATCCAAGTTAGAGATTAAAAGAAAGTTCTTTAAGCCAGTAGCTATATGTAGGACAAGAAATTATAGAAATTATAGAATTAAGAACCACATTGTTTAACACATATGCTCAACTTATTTGAGAGAAAAAAGATTGAGAAACTGAGGAAAACCCACACCATTTAATTTAAAAACCAAGATGACGAGAGTATCAGAACAAAAATAATGAATATCCACAGAAGTTCAATTCATGACAGAAGGGACCTGTAATTGTTCCATGTTGTATTTGAGGTAATAAGGTGGAAATTTTTTAGGAGACATCAGGGAATACAGATTCCTACTAGGGGTATAGAAATGGAAACTATTCACTTTAAGAATTATCAAAACATGGTCTTTTGCTTAAAATATTTGTGAGTTGTTCTTTTCTCATAAGACTAATATTTGAGTATCTACCATCTACCATTGCTTTGTTTTCTGGGTACATAAGCATAACCAAGAAATATGTCTTTATATAGAAGATTAACGGAATAGGAAAAATGGAAAAGTCACAACGTTGTTTCAACTAAATGTAATATGATATTTGGAAAATATATGCAATTTCAAGTAGAAAGGAAAAAAAATATTTCTTTTTGCCTGGGTGGAAATAGAAGAAAAGTGGGCATGCAAAAAAAGGTAGCAATTCAACCCAAGTGATTTAGTTAGAATTCATGAGAGAAAGGGATTTGTAGAGGACTGTTCAAAGTAGAGAAAAAGCAGATGCTGAGTAGAAAAGGAGAAAAGAGGGTGCAAAGAGTTTGGTCTGTGGTTATATGTAATTTATAATGGAGTCATTATTATAATTAAGATATTAATTTAAAGAATTACAATACTGTCAAGTCAGTGTATTTATGTGTGAATATATATGGATGAATGAGTGTACATGTAGAACAAAAAATGGAAATCTGTACCAAAAAATTGCTTAAACCCCACCATTCACTTTTATTATTCATCAGCTTCTGTTACTTGCTTGCTGTTTTACAAGTGATAATATTTTATGTGTTTTACACATGATCTACATTCTTTCCCCATCAGCAGGAAAGATGAAATTCCATGTAAACTAATATGATCTTGAGTCTTGGGATGCAAGAAAAAGGCATTGTAGGGACTCACATTATGGTGATTGTAGAAAATACATACTGGTAATGAAGGAAGCGATGCCTTATTCCTTAGACAGCAACATGTTTTAATTAAATAATTCATATACAGAGTTTGAGATCACTTAATCATTTCATGCGAAGCAACATTAAGAGGGGCAGATCAAAACAAATGTATGTAACTATCAGTATTTTGGTTGTGTAATGTTTTTCATAAAAAAATAATCATTTTCTAAATTATATAATACCTCATAATTTTCAATGAATCCTTTTCAAGTGTAACTCTGTTTTCCACTTTTTATTATTATTTTTCTGTATCTACAGTGCTTAATTAATTGCCTTGCAATAGAAGGCTCAAAAATATGTGTCAAGTGAATGAATAAATATATGAATGAACGAATAAATCAATGAATAGATTAATGCTAGCAGGGCAAAGATGTCATTTTAGCTCATTATCCCTGAAATAATATAATATTTGGATTTTCATAGGCTCACAGGAACATAATTATGTACAAAATCAGAGATGATTATTTTTATTTCGTAAAGGCCTCATAATGTCTTTCATCAACATATTCTTAATGAGTACCCACTATATGTTAATAATTGCAAAAGAAGACCAACACCATAGAAATTATAGTCTGGCTCCATATTAATTATGTATAGAGTGTTGTACTTGTTTTATTTAAACATATAGAAACCTTATTTAATATAGGATTCATATAAATTTTAGAAGCAATAGTGCTGAATAGGGTACCTCATAGACATATATATCTGAAGTCATTTCATTAAACGCACACTTCCTAAACAACTCTCCTACCAAACAGAAGTTAAAACAGGCCCTCTGAAATATATGTTGATCCAAAAGAGAAAAAAATTTAAGTCACTGATCATAAATTATTATGACTTGGGGCTGCTCATAAAGACAAACCTAAAATCTAACAAATGTCAAGAATAATAATAAAATAATAATAAAACTTTTACTCAATTATATCTTTAAAAGGATAATTTCTTAAGCACAGCTATTGGGAAAATTCTTTAATTTTATGCATAATAAGCCTCTCCATGGATTCTCAGTAGGAATAGAGTCATGTGATTTCAGAAATGAAATTCAGGGGCATCTGGGTGGCTCATTCTAATAAGCGACAGATTCTTGGTTTCTGCTCAGTTTATGATCTCATGGTTCGTGAGTTCCAGCCCCACGTCGGGCTCTAGCGGACAGTGTGGAGCCTACTTGGGATTCTCTTTCTTCCTCTGCCTGCCCCTCTCCACCCCTCAAAATAAATAATACACATTTTTAAAAAAGAAGAAATGAAAGAACTTCGGAGATAATCAGCCCTAAAAACCAGCTCTACTGCATTTAAGATAGGAATGTCAAGTACTCATTTCACTGAGTAAACTTTGGGTCTGATGTAAAATAGTTTTATGCCTCATACTCGATTGTTTTGTGTGAATTATTATATTGGTCAGGATAATGTAGGGTGCACTGCACAAACAACCCTAAATTCTCCGTGGCATATAACAATGAAGGTGGCTTTTCAAGTTTTTGCTCAAAACTCACTCACATATAGTGTTTAAAGCAGGTAACGTGGTTACTCCTGAGACTGAGAAGGTGAAAGCTTACATTAATCTTCAAATGAGGGGCAGTATATGTTTAGAACAATAATAAAATCTACCACAAAGGCTTAGCAAATGAGTTCCTCATAAAACAACAGATTCAATGACAAAACTCTGCTCTGATTCAGGTACATTCTGTGTCATTAAGTCCATCACTAATTTAAAAATGGAAATTTTATGTGTGTGAGAGGAGGGCATTGTATTGATTGGTGTTTCTTGGAAACTTCTTATCCACATTAAATACATAAATCACGTTATAAATGCCTCAAGACAAAGGGAAAAAGTCTAAGCATCATCTTTACTATAATTTATCTTCCCTGTCTAGGATTTCTATTGAATTATATAATAGTAATTATTTCAGAAGAAGAGAGGGGAGAAGAGATTATAAATCTAGTAATTTTTATTGAAATTTTCCATTTACAATAGTTTTCCTGAAACAATTGCAGATAAACTGGTAGTTTTGGATATCATTCCAAGAGGAATTATTAACTTTCTTCAAGAAATTATTTTTAGTACGTCCTCACTCAATTGTCCCTCTTTCTATTGTGTTTATAATTTATTATTCAGCAAAGATCTGAAGTGAAATATATCTGGTTTCCTAGAAAATTTATCGTAACAATTCTCAGCTTAAGAGCCACTTAAAATCTAATTCGATTCACTTAAAATGATTTCCTGAGCAACTTTCATTTTCCTAGCACTCTGGTCTATGAGAAGCCCCAGAAGTATATTATCTCTTTTGATTTACTAGTTACTATTATTTATTAGCACTTGGAATTATAGCAATTCATATTATTGTCTCTGCTTCCTGGACCAGAAGCCATGGAAGAATTGGATCTGGATACTTGGATCGGGATCTAGACTGGAAAGGAAAGCCTATATTAGGTAGTTTGATAGAGAAATTTAATAATTCCAACACATGAGGAATTTGCAAGAGTGGGAAGCAGCAAACTTTCATACAGTTGGAGACACAGAGGTAGCAATGGTGTTGGAACCTGAGTCCAGAAGCTGGAACTAAGACAAATGCTGCCATACGGGGGCGGGGAACGTGGTGTTGGGCCTGTCCATTAGGGGCTGGAACCATGGAGATGTTACAGAAACATAAGGCGAGGATGATCAGGACTTCTTCCATCCTCCTACCCTGAATATTTGTGCCACATCCTGCATCTAATAAATCTAATTCAATGCAGTAGACAAAAAAGAGAGAGACTAAGGGTCCTAGTGACAAAGATGCTTTCAAAATGAAGTTTGAATGAGACTCCCCCCTGAGATAGGTATGGAGCACAGGAAGAACAGAAGTGGGTCAGAACACGAAGAGGTAACTGTTTATGGCTACTTTAGTATATGCATAGCTTTGGACGGAGGGTTCCCTTTTTTGGTGGCATTTGCATGTTCTCGTACTTAGAAGGTAGAAGAATAATGTCATCCAGGAGAGAGTGAGAAATATTCTAATACCTACATCTCTTGTAAGACCTTTGGAGACAAAGAACCATGGTCCCATAAATTGAAAAAAATGTGTTTAATCTCAGAGTTGAAAAGACAGTTAACAAATATGTGTAGGTCTTAAAAGGACTTGTGAAACATATTCATTTTGCTAACTATTCATTTACTGCCCTGACAAAGTACCAAAAAGCCCACCCTTAAAATAATTTCCTTTGTCATAAGGCAAAAGATCTCCAGACGCATCAGTAAGCATAGGAAAACGGTAATACAATGAATGGTATTGTATAGGTCCATCCCTAACGTCTGAAGGGTCCAAACCAAGAGAAAAGGTGGTGGTCACATACCATATGTTTCATATCAAGAAAGGTTTAAATAAAATATATCTGTTTTATTTCCTATAAAAATATACCTTAGTAATAATCAAAAACAAAAACAAAAAAAAAACTGACTCAAAGTTAGCAAAAATCAAAGATGATTGAATTTGTACATCAGTGGTCAGCAAAGCTGAGAGGAGACATGAGATAAAGATGCCTAAGGGGCACATGGGGGGCTCAGTGGGTTAAGCATCGACTCTAGATTTTGGCTCAGGTCATGATATCACAGTTGGTGAGTTTGAGCCCCACATCGGACTCTGTGCTGACAGTGTGGAACCTGCTTGGGATTCTCTCTGTCTTGGGATTCTCTCCCCCACTCACACTGTCTCTATCTCTCTCTCAAAATAAGTAAATGAACTTAAAAAAAAATGTATAAAGTATACATTTATACCATAAAATTTGTGCCTTAATTTCAGCAAAACAACTAATTTTGCCACCAATACTCATTATTTTCAAATAATTTGTGTTCTATTTACAATAATGATTTGAACATGGAAAATGAAATGTTATTGTATTCAATGTAGAGTTGTTAGTTATGCCTAGAATACGTTTTCTTCCTTTCCCTATAAATCCAACCCAGACTTAGTTTCTTCCACTCGTCTAAATGTTTCCTGAGCAAGATTACTAAAGTAATCTCTCCCTACTTTGAAATTCTCTAATTATACAAGTAGTCAGATAATTACTTGCAAACTATGTTGTAATACCACCCTTTTTATTAGCTTAGACTTTAACTTTTCCCCCCATTTTCACATATCTAGATTACCCCACTATAATGTTGCTTTTCTACAGTAAAATCTAGTTTTATTCTTAGCTTGAGAGCTTTTGCTCTTTATGTGCTCAGTGCACCCAAAGTTGGCTTTTTATACACATAGAGAGTAGTCAGTTGCTTGGAAACTTGTGCCATTGATCAAAACTGAACTTAGGGGGTGCCTGGGTGGCTCAGTCAGTTAAGCGTTCAACTCCTGATTTTGGCTCAGGTCATGATCCCAGGGTCATGGGATGGAACCCTGAGGCTGAATCTGTGCTGAGTGTGGAGCCTGCTTTGGATTCTCTCTCTCTCTCCCTCTGCCCTTCTCCTCCACTCGTGATCTCTCTCTCTCTTTCTCTCTCTCTCTCTAAAATAAAAAAACTAAAACAAAAACAAAAACAAAAAAACAAAAAACAAACTGAACTAGAAGCACTTAAGTCTACTGATTCCTTCATACTCTTAAGTGATGTCATCCAATTTTTTTCCAGTACTCAATGTTAAATCATCTACAGCCTGAAGGTGCCCCACCTGACCTGTACTCTTAACTTAAAGAGTACATGCTATTCTTGCACAGAGGTTTTCCATCTCAAATTATCATAGGCATAATTGCACATTGTTCCCATGTCAGCAACTTTTATGGAATACTAGATGAATACCAGTGAGTAATAGCCTTCACCTGATTTCCTACTCTGTGTCAGACACTTTGTACAGGTGAGTACACAGGCCATGAATTTGGACTGCTTGGGCTCCAGTCCAAGCTCTCCGTGAATTGAGGCAAGTTGTTTTATTTATTTATTATTTTAATGTTTATTTTTGAGAGAGAGAGAGAGAGAGAGAGAGAGAGAGAGAGAGAGAGAGAGAGGGAGATGGGGGATGGGAGCAGGCTCGCCTGATGCCGATGCTGCTTGAACCCACGAACCGAGAGATCACGACCTGAGCGGAAGGCAGAGGCTTCACCGACTGAGCCACCCAGGCGCCCCGAGGCAAGTCGCTTTAAATTCATCAATGTTCAATCCCCTCACTTGTAAAATGGGCTCTTGTAAAGATATTCCTAACAATAGTTATCATAAATTTGTTGGAACTATAAAATAGGCTCAGTGTGAAGTACTTTACTGGGTGGAAGAGACTACATGCATAGTTGAATTTGGTGTACTTATCTTTAAAACTACACACATGGGCTCCCTGGTGGTAAAAAATATTTAACTCTTCAAAAAAAAAAAATGGTGTTATCATTGAAACGTTTTCTTAAATTCATGTTTCACCAATTGGAATTCTGGACTTCAAGCTTACACATGACATCCTAGCCAAGTTCAGCATTGTAACATAGGTATGTATACAGCAATGTAGATCCTTTTAATCCAGGATTAATACAGCCTAAATTTTATCCTTTTCAGGTTTAAAAAAAAAAAAAAAGTGTGACCAGAAATAAGTTAGTGTGACCATTATGGAATCTATTGGTGTTGTTGACAGCTGACATTGTTAGAAATAACTGAGTGCACTCAACAATAGCCAAATTATGGAAAGAGCCTAAATGTCCATCAACTGATGAATGGATAAAGAAATTGTGGTTTATATACACAATGGAATACTACATGGCAATGAGAAAAAATGAAATATGGCCTTTTGTAGCAACATGGATGGAACTGGAGAGTGTGATGCTAAGTGAAATAAGCCATACAGAGAAAGACAGATACCATATGGTTTCACTCTTATGTGGATGCTGAGAAACGTAACAGAAGCCCATGGGGGAGGGGAAGGAAAAAAAAAAAAAGAGGTTAGAGTGGGAGAGAGCCAAAGCATAAGAGACTGGTAAAAACTGAGAACAAACTGAGGGTTGATGGGGGGTGGGAGGGAGGGGAGGGTGGGTGATGGGTATTGAGGAGGGCACCTTTTGGGATGAGCACTGGGTGTTGTATGGAAACCAATTTGACAATAAATTTCATATATTAAAAAAGAAAAAAAGAAAAAAAAAGAAAAGAAATAACTGAGTGCAGTACCTTGGTGTTAAAAACATTTGAAGGGTCTCATCCCTTGGGGAGTAATTGCCCTATTGTTGTTTTTTTCTTTTTTTCTTGAAGTTCGAGAACAAGGGTTAACTAGACATGATTATTTAAAAGAATGTAATTAAGACCCTTAAATAGATACGTTGCTGGCTTGGAAACTAAAACAAGCTTCAGGGTATGGATTTAAGTACTGACACTGTGTACCCGTAATATGCTTATTATAACTGGCAGGCAGTCAATATGAAACCCAGCTGGAAGCAGACACGCCCGCAGCCGCAGCTCATTGCATCCTTATGCTTGTATCATAAAAACATACCCCCTTGCTGACACTATGATCCTTCTTTCTCTGGTCTCAAGCATTGGACGAAACCGCTCATTTTCAAAACGCTGCCAGAATGAAACCCTGTGATCTCGTGGCATTTAATTTCCAGACACTGATACCAATTGTATCTTTAATGAAATTAACAGAGGCCTAGCCTCTTACACTGAAAGGAAACATAGTGGTAACCTGGTGCAAGGGTTTATTTTACAAAATGAGAAAAGGATGGATGTACAAGCGAAGCAAATTGCCCGAAATCGAAGAAATAAGCAACCCTGGATCAGACACTGTGACATGGGTCCCTTTGCTCAAACAACCTTAACTCTATCTGGCTGCATTCCCAGGGACATGAGAGCAAATTAACAAAATTATATTTATACTAAAAACACCGGGACATTTATTTTCATGCAGCAGAGTAGAAAAGTGAAAAGTCCTTTTTAAGAGAATAACCAAATCCTTATAGGCAATTAATAAAAAGCCAAAAAAAAAAAAAAAAAAAAAAAGAAGCCTGGGCTTTGGAACCTCAGTTAAGTCACTTACCTTGTGAGATCCTTGAGGAGAGAAATTCTAACTTATTCATGGCCTTTCTTTTGAGTATTTCAAGTAGTGCCTGGCATATAGTAAGCATGCAAAATACACTTGTTGAATGAAATTGCCTACATTTGAACTGTCAGGGTTCCTAGCAGCGGTCAGATTTATGATTTTTGTCATATTTTCTGACAGCTATGAAGGTTCCCTAACCGTTGTGCAGATGCCTGTCCTATGTACTGAACCGATTTCTGAGTCAATGAACAACAGAATGAGCTCGAAAGCACTAGAAGAAAATTCTACCAACTCAAGTAGATTGGTATGTACAACATAATAATAACTCTGAATTCGGGTTCAGGGTAAAAGTAAAAGGTTTCCACAAAATTAAAGATTCACAATATATCAATATGTATTACAATTAGAATAGTGGAACAAACACCCTCAAACTGTACTCAATTTTTCAGGTGTTGCTCTTGAAATACTTGTATCTGCTTTTCCAAAGGGTAATATGTAGCATTTCCTAAAGAATGGTTCCAAACTTTTATTAGTCTTAGGAAGAGTGCATAGCAGCCAAGATAAACACTTGAGTAAATTTCAGTGAGTTTAGTGAGTAAATTTTCCACAGTTCTTGAAAAATCAGTTTTATTAAATTATAGGAAACCTCAAAATTAAGATTGAGAGTTTTTTTTTTTTTCATGGAATCACTGTACTTATTGCCTTTTCTTTTTTTATTATTATTTTTTAAATTATTTTTTTTTAATCTTTATTTTTGAGAGAGAGAGGCATCATGTGAGCAGGGGAGGAGACAGAGATAGAGGGAGACACAAGATCTGAGGCAGGTTCCAGGTTCTGAGCTGTCAGCACAGAGCCTGATGCGGGGCTCGAACTCATGAACTGTGAGATCATGACAGGAGCCGAAGTCGGACACTCAACTGACTGAGCCACACAGGTGCCCCTATTTATTGCCTTTTCTTTGTCAAATGTACTATGAAGTGTATCTCTGTAGCACGAGTTAGTTTATACATAATTGATAAATAGAAGGATGATGTCAGTATAATTCACAAGTCGGATGGGCTCATTTTTGATATTACCAAGAATCCATATGAATGCTAAGCATGTTAACATAGCTGAGTATTTTTTTTATTTTTATTTTTTAACATTTATTCATCTTTGAGAGACAGAGAGAGACAGAGCATGAGCAGGGAAGGGGCAAAGAGAGAGAGACACAGAACCTGAAGTAGGCTCCAGGCTCTGAGCTGTCAGCACAGAGCCTGACGTGGGTCTCTAACTCACGAACCAGGAGATCATGACCTAAGCCCAAGTCGGATGCTCAACCGACTGAGCCACCCAGGTGCCCCCATAGCTGAGTATTGAATGGAGAAATACAGTCTCGTACACCATGAAAATTCACCCACATTTTTCACCTTTGTAATATATGGCCATGTGCTCAATCTTCGAAGGATTTAAAGGCCACTTCTGTTCTCCATGTTTTTTGTGACTTTTCTGTCACCTTCATAACAGCAGCATCAAATCCACCTTATGCTCCCTCCATCCAGCTAATTTTAGCTTTATTTTTTTTAACTTTTTTTTAACGTTTATTTATTTTTGAGACAGAGAGAGACAGAGCATGAACGGGGGAGGGGCAGAGAGAGAGGGAGACACAGAATCTGAAGCAGGTTCCAGGCTCTGAGACATCAGCCCAGAGCCCGACGTGGGGCTCGAACTCACGGACCGCGAGATCATGCCCTGAGCTGAAGTTGGACACTTAACCGACTGAGCCACCCAGGCGCACCTGCTTTCATTTTTAAAGTAAAGTTCATTCTTTCCTATGGCCTATTCTCTGCACCAAAAATGTTATTTTTATTTTTTTTTAATTTTTTTTAACGTTTTATTTATTTTTGAGACAGAGAGAGACAGAGCATGAACAGGGGAGGGTCAGCGAGAGGGAGACACAGAATCTGAAACAGGCTCCAGGCTCTGAGCTGTCAGCCCAGAGCCCGACGCGGGGCTCGAACTCACGGACCACGAGATCATGACCTGAGCCGAAGTCGGCCGCCCAACCGACTGAGCCACCCAGGCGCCCCAAAATGTTATTTTTAAAGTGTTTTAAAGGTAAAATCATCACCAGATCCTTATGAATCCTTGCAATTTTGTTACCTGTTGGCACTTTGATTACAAACTCACACTGATGTTGAGTAGTCTGCTCGACCATTATTCTCTCCCATCAGCTCTTGTTATTTTTAGTCCATGCAAGGTTTTGTAGGAATTCATCTATTTTGCCATCACTTAGTATTGGGCCACGATCAGGGGAACTAAGATGAAGCCAGAGCCTTAAAAAGCTCCGTTTCATAAAACACTGTAGATCTAGAAAAAAGACATTGTGACAACACAATAAAAGAAAAAGCTAATACAGCCTAGAGATAGGGTTTGCCAAAAAGTTTCCAAGAGATGTCGTTATCTGGTTGAATCTGAATGGTAAATGAGAGGTGGAGTAGAGAAGGGGACAGTGCATCCCAGGCATGCTTAGAGTCACAAAGGAAACAACCCACCGACCGACCAACCAACCAACCAACCAACCAGCATTGCTTAGCATAAGGAGGGTTTTCCTAATTCTCAGGAAGACTAACTAGGAGCTATAGATACAGGGTGATGGATTCATCGTATATTTTTGGCCTGTACTGTGTGGTAGGTTATGCAAAGAGTATATTGTCAAGATTGAATGAATGACATTGAAGAATTGGCAATAGCAAAAAGAAAGAGCAAGACACTAGCAGCTAATGGGAAAAAAAAAAAAATTACTACAAGAGGAAATGCACCGTATTGTCAAAAAATTGCTGTCACAAAAAGTGGGTTTTATAATACAGTGTTTAGGTTTTTATGTTGACAACATCTACTTTACAGAAAAGAAGGGGAAAATGCGAGAAACTAAAACTAATCCAAGAGTTCACAGCCTAAGGAGTGTAATTCACAAAAGCAATATTAGCATAAAACTTGGAGCCAGCAGAGTGCAGAGAGCTCTCCTGACATACAGTTTTTCAAACATTACACAGAGAACTAACAGACTGACATTTGCATTTTTCCCTGAGAATAAAAAATAGTGGATTAATCTGCAGTGAACATATTCAGAATTTCATTACAAAGAAAGGCCAAAACATGAAGTCAACTTCTAAAATCAGAGGTGTAAATATGCTGTAAAAAGACCTATGACCAAAACGCGTGTGTTTAAAGGCTAGACTCAGTAACAGCCACTCTGCTGGGCTGACACAGGCGATATAAGGAAATTCAGTCTGTTTCCTTTTGTAAGAAAAGAAGGATGCGTTGAACCTAGGCTTTTAATGTTCTTATAATTCTATAATTAGAGATTAGTTAAGAAATGTCAGGTAATCACTCTGTATTCTTTGAGAGTGCAATATAAACCCCGAGAAATATGAAAAATCTAAGACTTTCTAGATGCCTCATTATTTTACTCCTTCGTGGCTATTCAATTAGAATAAACCATTTGCAATGCACTGCTCTATGAAAGTCAAGAACCAAGGGAGTATAAGCAATTATTTACAAAATATGGGACTGGATGGATGGCTAAAAATACATGGCTTTGCTAAATAACCAGCGGGTTTTGTGTAAATCTTATTTGAGGGAGAAGAAAAAAAAAAAAAAAACAATCAACTTTCAAACGTGCTTTAAGTTTTCTTAAAAGATTAAAATGGAGAAGATACAATAAAAGGAGGAAAAAATAAAATATTATTTGGATTAGATGGCTCCATCATTTTAATTCTGTTTATTTTTCAAAAAAATAATCTAGGTTGCATTTTAACAAGTTAACTGGTTTTTCAATTTCATCATTGCAAAATGTTTTTATACCTCCTCAAAGATGACAAACAGATGCATAAACTCTGCTTCTCAGTTTAAGCAATTCTGCAACATTTGTTCAGTGCTTATTGTGTGTAGAGGGATGAAGAAAAGCCTGATCCCTGCCTTCAAGAAGTTAAGGTACTAATTATCACAGATAAATATGCAAGAAGGCAGTGTGGAATGATTTTTTTTCTTTTTTCTTTTTTCTTTTTTCTTTTTTTTTTAATGAGCAATGAGCTGTGGGAACACAGAGGAAAAAGTCACTGATGCTCAAGGAAATAAAGGAAGCTTCTTAGAAGAGATGCATTTGAGCTGGGCCTCAAAGGTTTGGGAAGCAGTTTCACAAGGACACAGGGGAAGAGAGAGGAGGATATTATAAAACACTGCTTGGAACAAATGTGAGGAAAGTAGGAAATGACTTGTGATTCAAGGCCCTCTGAGTGCTTTCTGAAGCCTGAAATATGTTTGGGAAAGAATGCTATTTAAGAATAGACTTGATTTGACAACAATTACAGGTATGGGGCAACACTATGAGGGATTTAGACTACGCTTTGTTTGCAATAGATATCCTTCAAACATAGCTGATTAGTGAGTCAGTGGGTCAGAATTTTTCTTAGGAAATTCCACTGGTGTAACTTGTGGAGTCTGGATGACTCACAGAGGGTTCCCTTAACTGAGCAGTGTTGCATCCACATGACTCCTGAAACAGAATGCTAGGGACACCAGGGACAGTCACAACAAAGTTTATTGCAATGAGAGGCAAGGCAAACCGATCAATCGGGACCGACACTCTTGACCAGAGTGCAGTCTCGAACAGCTGGGATACAGAGTTTTTATAGCTGACCACATCGTTTTATTATCACCTGGGAACAGAACAAAGGAATAGTTCCCAGGTGAAAACAGTTCAAACAGGCCCTTGCCCCAGCCCAATCAAACACTAATCCATCCCTTGATTGATAGGATAAGGCTGTTATCTCTTAACCTAGAGTGTTAAAGCAAAGCTGTTATTTCTTAAGGCTACAGGTTAGCCCTAGGCTACAATTTAACCCTTACAAGCAGAGTGGTGGAAAAATGCACTCAGTTACTGAAATTACCAACAACTCATTGGCTAAACAATTCCTATCACATTTATGTTGAAAAATACCAAAAAAAAAGTTCTTTTTTAATTTGTCTCAACGTTTATTTTTGAGAGATAGAGAGCAGAGCATGAGCAGGGAGGGGCAGAGAGAGGGAGACACAGAATCCAAAACAGGTTCCAAGCTCTGAGCTGTCATCACAGAGCCTGATGCAGGGCTTGCGCCCACAAACCGTGAGATCATGACCTGAGCCGAAGTCAGACTTGTAATCAACTGAGCCAGCCAGCTGTTCCTACCGAGAAAAGTTCTTAATAAATGTTATACTAATAATAGTATGGCGAACCTTGGGAAATTGTTGGTATTCAACTGTTTTTGACTTACAAAAATGATCATCTCATCACGTTCAGTTAAATCTAACCCATAATGACTTTGGTGCTATAAAATTAACTCATTTATCAAGGTGTCTGATATATGTTTCCAACAGAATACAACTAGCTTTTAGGGGAAAATTATTTTTAGGGGAGTATAATGAAGAAAGTAAGAAAAAGCAAAGGACAGATGTCTGGTTTCAGGAACATGGGGGATTGAGGTAATAGACCTCCTTTTATTCCTCTGCCCTCCATTACTAGAGCTAAAATGCTGAATAAATCATATTTAAGAACATTAAATATACAGTGAGTCCGTAAAGAAAGAAAGGAAACTCCAAGTGCCAGAAATAAAGGAGGGCTTGGAAAAGTGCAGCATGCTTATAAATTGCAGGCTGGTGTTTTCATACTGGAGACACAGCGTTGGGCTCCTGCGGTAAAGGGACTGGGCTGCTATACAGGGTGGGAAGTGGTGATCCCTCAGTGAACAGCACATAAAGAATGGTCCCCATGGACCAGGAAGGCCAAAAGAAAGCTTGTATCTGTCCCACATTTTAGAGGAAATTACATACACACATGTATAACAAAATACAGTAAAACCTTGGTTTGCGAGTATAATTGGTTCAGGAAAAAAGGATTACAATACCATAATATAATACCACATAATGAAGAAAATACAAAATATAAACAAAACTAAACAACTTAACCTGCACTTACCTTTGAAAACACACATGGCTGGTGGGAGGGAGACAAGAGAGAGGAGGGTTATAGTGTAGGATGACTTTCACTAATACTAACAGAATCACTGCTATCCGTTGGCTCAATGGAATCTTTTTCTTTTCATGCACCTTTATCAAAAAACCTATCCCATGACCTAGAATGAAGCAAAGCATTCCTAAGCCTACTCTTGCATGGAAAAGTAAAGGACTGTCCATAGGTGCTTTGAAGTAACAAAAATACACCTTCCAACATCTGAAAACTCACTTTCTGCCAAACACTGCTGCCTGAGACCAAGCATCCAAGCATGGGAGACAATCACCCACAATCCCACAGAAAGAGAGAGAGAGAGAGAGAGAGAGAGAGAGAGAGAGAGAAAAGAACCATTGGCTCAGTTGTGATTATGCGACATTCTGCATCACATACTACTCATATTGTAAGACATTTCTTGTTTATCAAGTTAAAATTTATTAGAAATGTTTGCTCATCTTGTGAAACGCTCAGAACAAGTTACTCGCAATCCAAGGTTTTACTGTATATATTTTATATACTTTCATACATATATAAAGTAATTGTATGTATAATAAAAGCAAACTTTGCACTTCATGAAGGTGCAGCAACAAACAAATTTACAAACCAAGAAATTCACACACAAAAATTATCTTCTAGGGACGCTTCCTGGGTGGCTCAGTCGATTGAGCCTACGACTCTTGATTTCGGCTCAGGTTATGATCCCATGGTTCATGAGTTAGAGCCCTGCTTTCGGCTCCACACTGACAGTGAGGAACCTGCTTGGGTTCTTTGTCTCTCTTTCCCTCTGCCCCTTCCCTGCTCACTCTCTATCTCTCTCTCTGTCAAAATAAAGAAATAAGCATTTAAAAATATATATCTCTAGTGGCCCAACAGAAACAAATGTCATGGAAAGCACAAATCAAGAGGAAAATGGAAAATCTAATGACAACAAAATTTATATTGTGTCCACTGTCGTTAGCATAAATATATTGCTCTTGCAGTCTAACAACTCTATGAGGTAAGTCTTACTATTATACTTTTCACAAATGGGGAAACTGAGGCATAGCTAGATTAAGATATACGGATAAAGTTATACTGCTAGTAAGCAGTGGTTCAAACCTGGCAGTCTTATCAACTTTAAGGAGCTTCTTCAAGGTAAATAAGACCATATTAAAATTTGAAATTAAACAGATTTCTGTAAGTGACAAGCCATCCTAAACTAGGTGAAAATACAAGTCATAAATGGGAAATATGTATTATAAATTCATGCAATTGACAAAATAGCAAACAGAACATGTGTCTCGATTTTTAAATACAAAAGGTGGGGCACAGGGCGCTTGGGTGGCTCAGTAGGTTAAGCGACTGACTTCAGTTCAGGTCACGATCTCACGGTTTGTGAGTTCCAGCCCTGAGTCCAGCTCTGTGCTATCAGTTTGGAGCCTGGAGCCTGCTTCGGATTCTGTGTGTGTCTCTCTCTGTCTCCACCCCTCCCCCACTGCTTTATCTTTCTCTCTCTCTCTCTCTCTCTCTCAAATGAATAAACGTTAACAAAATTTTTATTTATTTTTGAATAGTAAAAAGAAGTTTTCAGGCAGAAAAAATATGATGTTCATTGAAAAGCACATACCCAATACTCCTGCTTGGTTAGACATTCTTAACAAAAGTATAAAACCTATGTAGAATATGTACTAACCTCAGATGATCATGTATTAATTTTTTTTTTTCCTGAGGAAGAATGGAAAAGATGAAGGAGGGTAACTCTATCTGATTTCATTTTCTTTAAAACAAATTTATGGAGCAAATATGGCAAAATGTCATCATAAGTCCATAGGTGTCTATTATATGGCTTTATGTATTTTGCATGATTTTGCAATATGTTGTGATTAAAAAGTTTTTTTTTTTTTAATAAAAATGTTAAAGAGTGAATGAAAACAATATCACTGAGAGTAGTCAGCTCTAACTTCACTCTGACTATATTTTTAATTCAGGATCATATGAAATGGACTTCAGTGTCAACCAGCTCAAAGGAAACTTGCAAATCCTCTTTAAAAGACATACCCACAAAGGGACCCATGATTTATTTTTACTGCATGTAACATTTACTAAATAGGCAACAATTAGAAAATATGGATTTCATAAGGTATAAGGGGAAAGAATGAGCCAAAACTGGTCCAATTAACACTATTATATATCATTGTGTTCCTGTTACATAATGTAACTCATAAATCTCACCATGTTTCATCCCAAATATAATAGGTATGAATTGGCAATTACAAATCAGACAGGTACCATTATAACTTTATTTTTCTAATAGAATTTAATTTCCTTTATGAGTCTCTATTTCTATGTGATACAGGAAATAAAAAGTTGCTTCAAGGTATTTTAATCATTTTGTCTATTACAGGTTTTTAGAAATCAGTAAAATTAGTCAGATTAATTAAATGAGTGCTTAAAACTCTCTCTGAACATTTTCCTTTCTCATATGTCCTAAGTCCAACTTCTGTTCCTAAATTCACTGACCTCACCCGGGCCCCTTGCCCAATGATGGCACAGGGCTTAAAATATTTCTCAAAGCTCAGGTCTTTCTTATTTGTGGAGTTCTCTAAGGCCAGCTGCCTCTCGCTGCCTCAAACGTGTGGCTATCAGGTGAACTGGATGCACTGTGGTTGGTTCCTATCAGGTTTGTGACATACGAGTCCCCACAGAAACAACCCCTTTGCTCCCGGTGAACCTGATTAGTGGCCTTCGGTGAAGCTGTCAAGGCACCCTAAGCTCCCACTAACTTCTGTACCCTACGCCTGGGTCCCAGGAGACAGATTTCTTCATTCCAAATTCATCTCCGTCGGAAACTATGACCAGTGTTATCTCCTGTATACATATGGTTCTACCCCATGGTTTTGAAGTTCTTGCCCAAATGGTATGCTTTTCTGAGGGTCCAGCTATTCAGAAAAATTCAAAAAGTACTGGTGATGCTTTAAGATCTGTCCCCTCCCAAGATCCTTGGATGGGTTATCTGTCCTACTACCCCTCCCTGGGGCGGGGGGGGGGGGGGGGGGGGGGGGGGGGAGGGGCTGCCTACAGAATGAGGCTCTTTGCCACTATCTCCAGGTTTTACCCAAGTCTCTGCAACCTAACCTCATTTATATATCCTTTTCAGGGTCAAAAATAGTACTTCCCATCCTGGTATGGGTCATGAGAACTTAGTACTACATAAGGGCTATTTTCATCTTAACTTTAATGCTAAGTTAGCGCAATAAATGTTTTTGTTCTCAGCAATCATTATATGAAGAAATTTGGGAGAAGAGACGGGGAAGGGAAAGTGTTTCTACATTGTCCCACTTCACTAGTAAGAGTCCACTAGCAGAAGCACAAGCTAGTAAATTGAAGAAGAAAACAGGGAGAATACTCAGTTTAGTGCATTTTTAATTTTTTTAATGTTTATTTTTGAGATTGAGAGAGAGAGAGAGAGAGAGAGAGAGAGAGAAAATGCAAGCTGGGGAGGGGCAGAGAGAAAGGGAGACACAGAATCTGAAGCAGGCTCCAGGCTCTGAGCTGTCAGCACAGAGCCCGACACGGGGCTTGAACCCACCAACTGTGAGATCATGACCTGAGCCAAAATCAGAGGCTCAACTGACTGAGCCACCCAGGCGCCCCAGTGCATTTTTAAATTATATTAAGGTGTGTCAATAAAGTAAAAGTTTGTGTTTGTTTGTTGGTTGGTTGGTTGCTAAGGATTATTTAAATTTCTAAAGAAAAAAAGGAATTGAGGATTGGAAGGTAGGAATCACCTTACAGAGATAAAATGTAAATGATTTTTGTATCTATATTTCTATGTTTTCCATCCTGTACAGGATTGTACCTGATTGATGTATTAACAGTACAGACATATATGAGTTATAAAATTCATATACATATAATTCTCTGTGACAAATGTTACTTTTCATTTGGATAAACCAGAAATCAGACTTGTCTACTTAAAATAGCCCATGTCTATGAATCAAATTCTAATTAAGCAACTATTTTAAAAATCTTTTTAAAAAGTTCACTGTGTAAAACAAAATACCTTAAACTTATGAGGAAATAGCGTTTAATTAAAATGATTATTTCATTGATATAAATATGAGAAGGAATACTAGTCATTTTCAACTGTGATCAACTTAAACTAATAATCTACATATTATCATAATGCATTAGATAGATATTTAGCATGTATATCCATAGTTGATTCATTGTGATGAGTGTAGTCTGTGGGCAAGGAAGTATGGGAGATTAGTTACAGGTCTAAATGATAAGAAAGTTATGAAATGTGAACAAGTCTATCAACTACGAGTTTCTTATTGCAGAACAAAGCTTGTTACAGTCATTAAAACAATTCAAAAGTAAGCAAGATGACAAAACACAGTCAAAACTCAGCTTTTTATTTAACCTCTGGAAATAAATTTTACCAAAAAGTAAAAATAAAAATACATTTTTTCTCATGTCTTGATTTATTTCCTCAAGGTTTGCTATTCTTCTATAGTTGTGATTAAAATCAATATCAATGTGGGGCATCTGGTTCAGTCAGTTGAGCGTCCGACTTCGGCTCAGGTCATGATCTCCAGTCCATGAGTTCAAGCCCCGCGTTAGGGTTTGTGCTGACAGCTCAGAGCCTGGAGTCTGCTTCAGATTCTGTGTCTCCTTCTCTCTCTGCCCCTCCCCTGCTCACTCTCTGTTTCTCTCTGTATCTCTCTCAAAAAATAAATATTAAAAAATTTTAAAATCAATATTAACTATATATAATCTAAAAACAGACATTACATCTGGCTATTTAATATCTCAATCAGCATTACAATCACTGAGAATATCTCAAAATTGAAGCGGATTTTAAAAGCCTATTCTAATGAAAAATAACACACAATTTCTAACTAGATTCCTCCCTAATGAAATATACATATATTGCTACATACCTAAGTTACTTAAAATGTACCTTATGCCTCATCTTTTGATTGTCTCAATTTAATATCAAGAACTTCCTATTATAAAACTTCCACATATTTATATAACAAAGACAAATTGTGGCCTGTTAACTCTTTCTTTTTTTAATGTTTTTATTCATTTCTGAAGGAGAGAAAGAGAGACAGAGCATGAGCGGCGGAGGAGCAAAAAGAGAGGGAGACACAAAATTCAAAGCAGGCTCCAGGCTTTAAGCTGTCAGCACAGGGCTCGATGTGGGGCTTGACGTGGGGCTCGAACCCACGAACCATGAGATCATGACCTGAGCGTAAGTCAGTCGCTCAACCGACTCAGCCACCCTGGTGCCCCCCGTTAACTCTTTTTTTTAGGAGGCCTTTAGGATCTTCAAAGGCAATACATTTTGTTTTCTCAAAATTCAGTATATCAAAGTTTAAAATAAAAATACACAAACACGTGAACACACACACACACACACACACACACACAATCTACTAGATCTTTGCCAGCTGTACCCTCTGAAACTCAAGTTTCTAATGTCAGCAAAATCCCCTATATCCTCAAATTCTTCTGCGGATATTTCCTTAACCTCTTAACCCAAATCAAACTAAAAGTTGTTTCCTATAGTTTTCTCCGGTAGCAGAAGCATTTTCTCCCACACTTAAGAATAGCACTGGACCTGACAGTTGGTTAGTGTAGTACTTGATTTACCTTTATTACACCCCAGACCATTTCTCTCTATCCTCTGTTATATAATATGAAGCAAAACAACACCAAAAATAGTGTATAAACTCAAACAATGAGCTAGGGTTCCCAGAACTATTCCCTTGATTCCTAGAATGTTTAGCTTTTGACACATCCCATTTTTTCCAGTCTGTCTACATTTATCATATTTCTTGGTCATTTCAACAAACCCAGACATGATTCAGTCTCTCACTTCGTGACTCCCTCAATGATCTTGATCTCCCCACTTTTAGCAAGACATTCCCATGACAAGTACTAGTATTTGTCAATACTCATAATTACACTTCCAATATAACCTCATTTTTTTGAAGTTTTATTTAAATTCCACACATTAGTTAACACACAGTATAATATTAATGTCAGGTGTACAATGTAGTGATTCGACACTTCCATACATCACCCGGTGCTCATCACAACAAATGCACTCCTCAATCTCCATCAACTATTTCACCCGTCCCCCACCCACCTCCCTTCCAGTAACCATCACTTTCAATGTAACCTCATTTTTAAGTGCCCAACTCACTGATTACCAGTTCCTGTTTTGTGTCCAGATTCCAACAATGTTTCCAGCTAACTGGCACCTGAGATTCATTTATCTTTTCCTTACCACTCTCACCTCCTTCCATATCCAGTTTAGAACCATGGTCCATTGTGTTCATTAGGATAATCACTTCCTTTCATGTCACTCCTCGCTTGCTTTTCTCCCTCTTCTTTGTACCTCAGGTCCGGTTAAACTCAACAATTTTGCTTCATAGTCGTGCTCCTTCAGTTGAGTATTGAAGAAAAACTCACAACTTATTCAACTGGCCTCAACTTAACTTAATCATCCCTAACTTTGGGTGGACCCTGAGTGTCATCAGTCTTACTGCTTTTCCATAGTCCGATAACTTTACAATATCAGAGATAAATTAGAGACTCCTATGCCAAAATTTTGAATCTCATCTCAAACTTTGATGTATCTTCCACCCTCCACATTCTCAGCTGATACTTGAGTCATCTATTTTCTTGTCTCTCACAGAAAATAGACACAATCTAGAGAATGTCCACATGGTCCCACCAATATTTTTACTGACTTAACTGCATTTATGCTGGGCCTTCCCTCCCCTTGCTGTAGATGAACTGTCTTACTATTGTCTAAAGCCACTTTTCAAAGTGGAGCATATATCTTCTCATTTCCTCATGCTTATTTTTCTATCTATTCTCCTTCTCTCCTATATGATTAGTTTGTCCCTTCCCATGATCATTCCCATAAGAATACAAAGACAGGAAAAAAGGACAAATGTCAAATCGTGGAGGCAAGGTATTGTATATATTTTTTTTCTTTTTTAGTTTATCTATTTTAGAGTGAGCTTGAGCAGGGGAGGGACATAGAGAGAGAGGGAGAGAGAGCATCTGAAGCAGGCTCTGCACTGTCATTGCAGAGCCCGACACGGGCCTCCATCACATGAACCTCAGTTCATGACCTGAGCCAAAACCAAGAGTCTGACGGTCAACTAACTAAGCCACCTAGGTGCCCCTGTATAATATGCTTTTAAGACTTTCTGTAAGTCCACCCACTGGAAAGACTGTCCAAAAAAAAGAATTCATATAATGAAGGAGCTGGTAAAGTTTTGATTAGGTCAGACAATTAACTTAATTTGTTTCATTTCTTCTTTTTCCTCAGGCATTTCTTCTCCCAAATGAATTATTTGACTACTGTTTAGAGCTATGGTTTAGTTTAGCTTTTGTTTCAATACACAATGGATAATTTACCTTTGCAGATGCCTTTTTATTCCTTCAGAAATTACAGTTACTTCATTATTAATGTCTATAGTTCATCAAAAATTAAAAATTATTTTATCTAAGGTTTAATCAATATATTTAAAGTATAACATATATCTTGCCTACTTAATGTCACATAGCAGATGATTACTACAACAGAAAACTGCCAGAAAATTAACTTTGAACCAGAGATAAGCTGAATGGCTAAACTTATGTTTTTTCAATAAAATACGTACTATTTTATGCTTAAGAATCACATTATGGAATAATTGTAGAAGTTTGAATTAAGACTATGTATTTGATAATGATCGTGAATGTTAAATTTCCTGAAGCGTCATACTTTATTATACTTATGTGAGAGAATGTCTTTGTTCTTAGGAGAATAAACTCTGAAACAGTTCAGGAAAAAGAAAAAAAAAGATCCTTTAATCAATTATTGTAAAATGTTAGTAACATATGGGGTATTTATTGTATTATTCATACAGAGTCATATGGATTTGCAATTTTTTTTAATGTTTATTTTGAGAGAGAGTGTGTGTGTATGTGTGCAACCAGGGAGGGGCAAAGAAAAAGGGAGAGAGAGAATCTCAAGCGACCTCTGTGCTATCGGCACAGAGACTGATGCAGGGCTCGAACCCAGGAGCTGAGAGATTGTGACCTAAGGTGAAACCAAGAGTGGGGACACTTAACCGACTGAGCTACCCAGGCGCCCTGAATTTGGAAATCTTCAAAATAAAAATTGGGAGGAGCACAATAAAACTAAAGGACCCCCCAAATTTTGGGATTTCATTTTAGTGTATTTCTTTAAAAAAAATAAAAAGACTCCATCTGTGCCTACAGTAAGGCAGTATCAGGTTTATCCAAATGGGTTTTGTATTTATGTTCAAGAAAATCTTTTTTAATTTTTTTTAACGTTTTTTATTTATTTTTGAGACAGGGAGAGACAGAGCATGAACAGGGGAGGGTCAGAGAGAGGCAGACACAGAATTGGAAACAGGCTCCAGGCTCTGAGCGGTCAGCACAGAGCCCGACGGGGGGCTCAAACTCATGAACCGCGAGATCATGACCTGAGCCGAAGTTGGCCGCTTAACCGACTGAGCCACCCAGGTGCCCCTCCCTATATCTATTTAATGACCAGAATTAGATTGTAGTAATGCCAATCATTACTATTTATATCTTTGAATACCCACCTGTTTCTTTACCCTAGCTGCTCCCTAGAGGTGTTTCTCAGAACACATTTTCCAAACCTTTACTGCCTGCTTCCTAAATCTGGCGTGCATGTGTATGAAGTCTCATTTCTGGCTGTGTGACTATGTTGTGTTTCTTTATTTTTTATTATCAAAACTATTTGCTATACATCTGAAAATATGACAAAAACTCCGATTTCTTATAAAACTTTTGCTTATGATATTTTTTACACATTCTTAAGTATATTTAGATTCGGATTTTGAAACTTAAATAATTATCGTAGGAAATTCTTTTTGTCCAAAACAATAATTTCCTCCTCCTTTTAGGAGAAGTGGAGAGCACTTAAGAATTGTATTTATGACGATTATATAAAAGGAATTATGCAGGTTAGCTCAATGTCTGATTTTTGACAGTTTCATTGAGATAAATCCACGTAGCTATACAATTCAGCAGTTTTCAGTATACTCCAGAGTTGTGCAACTATTGCCACAATATGAACTTTAGAATATTGTCATCATCCTAAAATGCGATCTGTACCCAGTAGCACTGCCTCCTCAAGCCCATTTTTTCTCCCTCTAAACTCTCTTCATTGCTGTATGCCACCACAAATTGCTTTCACTTAGCATAAAATTTTCAAGGTTTATCTATATTGTAGCGTGTTTCAGTACTTCATTTTTTTTTCATGGTTGACGAATATTACACTGTGTTTATTCATGTATCGGTTGGTGGACCTTCGGGTTATTTGAACTTTGGGGCTATTGTGAATAATTTGACTAAGAACCTTTGTGCACAGGATGTGATGTGACCATATATTTTCATTTCTTCTGGGAATGTAATTTCCGTTTTGTGTGATATCTCTTTGACATTTTGAGAAACGGTCAACTCTTCTCCCAAGTATAATATATTTTCACAAGAGTGATCATATAAACTGTAATTACATAATTAATAAATGAATTCTTGAAAAGGGGTGTCCTCAAGGGTAGAGACTTGGACTTACTCAGATTTATTCCCAGCAATGATTTTGTGTATTAGCTATAATTGCAATTATAACCTTAAAATATTTTTTGGCTCAAACCAATCATTGTATGTTTTGGGGGGGTCAATATTTTCTTCCAGTTATTGACTTCTAGAAAGCATCTCAGAGTCTCATATTATTTTTAGCCAAGCAGCTAATTGGCTAGAATCTTTAAATTATTATTTTTAAAACATCAGTCAATTTGACTTTTTTTCATGTAGTAGATAAATTTTGACTGAATTATAGACACAGATAAATTAAGAGTGTTCATATTATTAAAAACATTAGAAAGAGTTTTGCTCTCAAATTAGCCTTTTTTGTGCATGGAAAACGCACTAGCCTCCGTTTAGCCTTGAGGGGTACATGTGTTTCTTAATAATCACAAGGAGATTAATTTTCTATGTTATGCTCTTAAGCATTATCCTTTTAAATTATGTCTTATGTGATGTATTCAAATAAAATGTGATCAAATAGAAGCCTTGGAATTAAGAATTTTAAATATCTCTTTCTCCTTCCCAAGTAACAAAGTGGCTAGAAGTACAAGTCTCTGTATTAATGAATACAGAGGACTTTGGAGTTATTTCTACACTAGTCCCAGGCTGCTGTTGTATTAATTATTAGATAGATTAACTACACACTGAGC
Organism: Panthera uncia; assembly: GCF_023721935.1. Classification (NCBI taxonomy): domain Eukaryota; kingdom Metazoa; phylum Chordata; class Mammalia; order Carnivora; family Felidae; genus Panthera; species Panthera uncia. The sequence goes on along the minus strand of NC_064818.1, from coordinate 25,160,320 downwards.
TGGCACTTCTCATTAAACAGCTGCTAAAACATGAGGGATGAACAATGCCTTGTGCTTTAGCTTCAGATGCATGCACCCTGAGGCTATTTAATATGCCTTAATAAGCTACTGTTTTCCATGCAGATAAATTTCACTTAGTTGGAGAGCGTTCTGAAACACCATAGGTCGGGAATTTTCAATGTCTGTCCCCAACTCTCAAATAACAAAAATGTAAAATATTCATACCTGTTTAACTTTCTGTATTCATATTGAAATATTTTATTTTACTTTATTTTTATTTTTTAATGTTTTATTTATTTTTGAGAGACAGAGAAAAATAGAGCGCAAGCAGGAGAGGGACAGGGAGAGAGGGAGACACAATCAGAAGCAGGCTCCAGGCTCTGAGTTGTCAGCACAGAGCCTGATGCAGGGCTCAGACACCCGGACTACCAGATCATGTCCTGAGCCGAAGTCAGAAGCTTAACTGACTGAGCCACCCAGGCGCCCCTGAAATATTTTAATTACATTAAGGCAATAAAGAATATAAATACACAATGATATCAAAAAACAATAAGGGGGTTCCTGACTGGCTCAGTCAGTAGAGCATGATACTCTTTTTGTTTGTTTGTTTAATGTTTATTCATCTTTTGACAGAGAGAGACAGAGCGTGAGTAGGGGAGAGGCAGAGAGAGAGGGAGACTCTGAATCTGAAGCAAGATCCAGGCTCTGAACTGACAGCACAGAGCCTGACGCAGGGCTCGAACCCACGGACCGTGAGATCATGAGCCACCCAGGCACCCTGAGCATGCAACTCTTGATCTATGGGTTGTGAGTTTGGGCCCAACACTGTGTGTAGAGATTCCATTAAAAAAATAAAGATAACTGGTTAAGCTTAAATGAGGTCATAAAGGTGGGTCCCTGAGCTGGTGGAATTAGTGTCCTTATGTGAAGCAACATTAGAGTGTCATCCCTCCCTCTCTCTTTTTCTTTCTTTCTCCACATGGATGTAATGTAAAAAGACATGTGAGGACAGAACAAGAAGGAAGCCATCTGCAAGTCAGAAAGAGAGCTCTTCTCAGAAACTAAATCAGCTGGAATCTTAATCTTGGACTTATGGTCTCCAGACCTGGGATAAAATATATATTTAGTGGTTGCAGTCCATGGAAACTAACACACAAAGAAAGATGAAGAACCTCCATAGAGTCAGTATGAGATGATCAGAGAAAATGTGATAAAAACAACATATACTTTTCATTTAAAGCATATTTTTTATTCCATAGAGCTCTCTTTCCTTGAGCTTTAGAGTTATGTATTTAAAATACTGCTGAATATATATAGTTAAACTCCCATAGGAGCCTCAGTCTTTTCTGATCTAATTCTAAAATTGCTTCCTCCTCCCCCAAATCAACCCTTTTCCCATTTCGTTTTTATCAGAATTCATGGAATCATTATGGTCCCACTCACCTTGCTCTTTCTTCCTTTTCCATTCTTCTTCATTCATTCAACTCATCAATTTTGCCAACTGAATATGTTTTACATCTGCCTTCCCCCATGATGAGCACTTTATAATGACTCCTTAAATTATCAACTATAGTTGATACTGGATACTTACAAAAGAAAATGTGAAATGTATAGCTTGAGGGTACATTTTACTTACTCTTCTGCTTAATTTGTATGAATTTATAAGCAAAGAGATGCCTACATGATAAAGGAAAAGGCAGAAACACAAAGTCATGCTTTCCAGGCAGAGATAATCTGGATGCTGAGCATTTCCTATCACTTACAGTAGTATTCTGTAAATTCATGAATGAAATGCATTTTGGCTTGTGATAATTATAACCATTGTCAGCACACAATCATTTTAATAATTTCTATTATGCAGATAATTGGTTTGTGCTGCTAACTGCAGCCCTGTAGGTCTATTCTCCCTCTTGTAATATAGTAGCTGGAAAAAGTTAGGAGGACATTTTATGCTTATGGGTTTATTTTTCTTTCATGCAAAACTGGTTGATAATTGTGACATTTCAACCAAGGACATATTATCATCTCATTAGTCCTAAGTCTCTAAATAATTAAACAAACAAGTATTAAGTTTCCCAGAAGGTCACCAGCTCTATTTAACTTCCAAACTTTATGAGACCCACAGATTATTGGAGCTAGTTCTAAATCAATATATTTCATACGCAAAACAGATATGTTAGACTATTTTAATGTTCTATCTACTTATCTACCTATCTATGGAATAGCTAATTAACACAAACTACCAAAACTCACACAAGAAGAAATAGATAATATGAATATGCCTATATCCGTCAAAAAATTGAATCAATAATTAATAACTTCCAGAAGAAATAATACAAATTTTTCAACAATTTCTCCAAAGAACACAAGCAAAGTGAGACTTCATAATTCATTCTATGAGGCCAGCGTTACCTTCTTACCAAAACCAGAGAGAGCCACTAAATAAAACTATAGAACAATATCTCTTGTAAAAATCAAGGTAAATATCTTCAAGCAAGTATTAGCAACTAAAGCACAAAAATGTACAGAAAAAAATATTCAGTGTAGCCACTTGAGATGTATTCCAACTATGTTAAAGCTGGTACAACATGTGAAAATCAATTAATGTAACCCTCCAGACCGCTAGGCAGAAAAAGATAAATTGCATGATTATATCAATAGGTACAGAAAAAAACATTTTTTTTTTTTAAATCTCACACCCTTTCATGATAAAAACTCTCAGCGAACTAGGAATAAGTGGAAAACTTACTCAACTTGATAAAGTTATCTACAAAATCTACAAAAACCCCTGTAGCTACTATCATACTCAATGATGGGGAACTGGATGCTTTCTGCCTGAAATACAGAACAAATCAGGGATGTCCCCTTCCATCATTCTTATTCAACATTGTAATGAAGGAGTTCTAGCTATTGCATTAAGGCAATAAAAAGAAATAAAAGATGCACAGATTTGGAAGGAAGAAATAAAGCTGTCTTTGGTTGCGGATGACATGATTATTTGTGTAGAAAATTCCGGAGAATTCACAATAGTTTTCAGACTATGAAGTCAGTATACAAAAGTGAAGTCCTTTCCTACAAGACAACAATGAACAATTGGCATTTGGAATTAAAAGTAAAATACCATTTATTATAGCACCATAGAATGAAGGAAGGCAGTCTGAAAAGGCTATATGATTTCAATTATACAACAATTTAGAAAAAGGCATAATGATAAAGTTAGTGAAAGAGACAGTGGTTGCTGGAGGTTTAGAGGGAGGGTGGGAAAGTTGAACAGGTGACTCACAGAAACTTGGGGGACATGAAGCTAATCTTTATGATACTGTAATGATGTGTACATTGTATTCTGCTTTGGGTGCAGCTCATAGAATTTTACCGTACAAAGAATCAAAGTTAATGTATGATCATTTAAAAAAAGAATTGTTTAGGACTTCGAGGAATTCCAGGAAGGACACGGACCATAGTCTATGACAATTTAACTGTATTACAAAAGCACAAAGTATCATTAGTGAAGGAGGTGGGTATAAAAGGAGCTGACCAAGTAATTTCCATAGTGAGTGGAATCCTTAAGATTAAACTTAAGACACTGCACATACATTTTGTGAAGTTGATAAAGTTTAGTTTTTCCTATGGAGGTATGAGTTGAACAATTCTGATACCACTTACTCCAAATGTATACTGGAATTATACAATCAAGTAAATAGATAATGGAGGTTAGGTGCTATTAGCAAGGGAGTTTCCATAAACAAGGAAGGAATCTAGCATGATCCGTTTGGTAATGGATTAAAGTTGATGACATCAATATAAACTTCTATTTAGCTTAATACACGTAAAGACGTTACATATAGAAACACCTATACATATATGTTAATATACACAGATAATTTAAAAGTGATACTACACTCTCAAGGAGGAGTAACATAACTCCGCAAGACTTAAATGTGAACTGCGTGTAATTACTTCCTTCCAAAACGTATAGTATGGAAAGGGGGAAAGAGAGTAACTTTAAAGTGTAGAAATCTGACAAACGGTACCCATCCGGATAATCAAGGCCAATAAAAACAGTGATATTCCGTGTTAATAGTAGGTATGCTTGATATGAACCAATGAAAATGACCCTTAACTCTGTGGTCTTCCTCCTGAAAAACTATAATCCCAATCTAATCGTAAAGAAAATATCAGACTTATTTCAGTAGAGAGCCATCCTTAAAATAAGTGACTAGAATACATAAAAAATATCAAGGTCATCAAAAACAAGGAAAGTCTGAGAAACCGTTGCACCCAAGAGGAGTGTAAGGAGACCTGACAACTAAATGCATTGTGCTGTCCTGGATGGAGTCCCGGACACAAGACAGTAGGTGGTAACTAAATAAATCTGAATATCAGAAGACTTTAGCTTTTCAGAAAAGTCAATTGTACTACATTATAAATTGTTTGAATAAAATGTGATCTTGAGACGCAATATTCAGCCTTAAAATGTATGTTTTCAATAGTCATCATCAAATATATTTATTTATCTGACTGTAAAAGAAAGTTTGGTGTTGATGAAGAGACAGAGTTTTAGCCTTCAGTGAACTCATACTAGTTTTATTGCCATTAAAATATATTTTACTGACATACATGTACAAGAATTATACATCATGAAAGTTATTGAATATCTGTGATGAATCTTATATACATATATGCAAATAAACACACTCTATGCATCAAGTCCTTCATACATACATATATAGGTACATGTGTGTATGGAGAGAGAGAGAGAGAGGGAGGGATATAGTATCCAAATTCCTACCTGCCTCAATGCAGTAGGCATTAATATTTCTATATCCTAGAGAGATATGGAATCACCCAATATTATTACTAGTGTTTTCTAAAGCCTGGACTTGTACACAAGCATGATTATTTCCAAAATATAAAATAGAATCTTAATTCTAGAGTCTATGAGGAAAGCATCAACATCCAGATCTATCAGCTTCTTGAACTTGATAGAGTTTCAGGTGCACTGCTGAGTAAATGCTCAAAATAAGGTAAATTTAATAATATATTTTCTCTGAACACATTACCTATAACTCTGCTGTCTAGAGTTTTTCAGGGTGTCTAAAAAAAACCTCTATTGATCATGCCTAACTTAGTCTTAGACTTATTGCAGTAAGGGAGAAAACCACCTTGACAAAGTCTTAGGTAGTGTCTCAGTGCGGAAAAATAAAGAATAGATTTATAGAATTTTAGGAAATGTGTTAGGTGCTTTTAAGGCAGATTTTATAAAGTAGTAAACTGGTTGGGGTTGGACAGAGTTTATGACGATAATGGGTTTGAATTGGTTGACAGGGTCTTTAAGCAGGTCTTTATTAGCAGGTTTTAATCTTGATAAGTAATATATTTAGATTGTTTGCAGTTTTAACTTTCAGGATGGGTACTTCCTAGAGCAAGCAGCTGCGTTATTGCTTGCCCTAAATGTAGTTTAATATAGGGACAGGCAAGTACACAGTAATGGAAATTATGATGGTTCTATATCTTGCCATAGTTATAGCCATTCTCTTCCCTTTTCAACTGCAAGAGAGCAAAACAAAACAAAATAATGTGACTGGGGAAATTGTTTGGACATATACATGGGGTAAATGCAAGAATTATAGGAAGGGTTAAAAGGTTAATTTTTCACCCAATATTTTATGATAAAAATTTGGAATATATAGAAAACATAAAAAGTTTACAATGAAAATCCATCTACCTGCCATGTGTATTTCATAATGAACATTTGACCATAGTTGCTTCTAGCCATATGCCCATAAGCCCACTACCCATGCATCACTCAAATTTACATTTTGTTCTATTTTTTATTCTTCTTAAAGTAAGTTGCAGACATGATGATGACATTTTGAAAAGTCCTTTAAGTTTACCTTTGCAATGTCAGTGTGGAAAATTAATTAGAAATACAGAATAGGAATTCTGTTTAAGAATCAAGGGGTCATACAAGAATCAAGGGGTCACGCATGGGAGAACGCAAAAAGTAAATTCTGGAACTGAGATGAGGAAATCAGCAAGAGGTTTCCCGTGGTCTCTAATGCACACGGCCTAAGAATCTGTCTTGGCCTAGATAACAAAAAATGTAACATGTACACATCAAAGATCTTTCAGGAAGAAGGTTGAGACCATTAATAAAATAAACACTAATTATACTACAATATTTTAATAGCTGTCATCCTTAGAAACACAATGTGTGCAAGACCTTTTAAAAGTATCTCCCCTTGGGGCGCCTGGGTGGCTCAGTCCATCGAGCGTCGGACTTCGGCCCAGTTTCACGATCTCGCGGTCCGTGAGTTCGAGCCCCGCATCAGGCTCTGGGCTGATGGCTCAGAGCCTGGAGCCTGCTTCCGATTCTGTGTCTCCCTCTCTCTCTGCCCCTCCCCCGTTCATGCTCTGTCTCTCTCTGTCTCAAAAATAAATAAATGTTAAAAAAAAAAAATTTTTTTAAAAACCTGTGTTCCAAAGAAGAAATTCTATATGAATCAATCTCTTACAATAAAAATTGAGAAATAGTTACATTAATAAAAAAAATTAAAATCATAAAAATTAAAACCTAAAGAGATCAAAATCCACAAAGAATGAACAAATATCTGTATCTCATTTTTCCTGGAGAAAGAGGGGATCAAACTTAGACTTAAACATCTGCTCCTAACACTGGGAAGAATTATATAAGGTGAGGGAACCTGATTAGAACAAGTAGATATAATAGGGCATTCTTGTTGAGATATTGCTATTATTGCACACACACAAATAAGGGGGACACAGAGAGGGACAGTGTGGCCTTATGGGTGATGGCAATTTATAGCATTACAATTGATATATCTTGCACTGGTCCCACAATAAGTTTAAAGAACTATACTTGAGACTCAGAGATAAGCATAGACCTTTAATGAGACTGACATGGTTCCAATTTGATGACTATTTCTGTATTCTACCAGAAACATCAGGAAATATTTCATTTCTGAGAGTTTCTCAATTGAGAATTCTACAGATTGAGATAAAATAACTTGTTCATATCAAAGATTTCCAGGCAGAATTGATGGTAAGCTACCCTGTAGAAATGAAAACTACAGATTTAAACCCCAAAGTACGACACATGTTTGAATGATTAGATACAGATTACATGTTAGATTAGATACAGATAACCATGTTAAAAATGTATAAAGAATTTTTTGTAATCTCACATGAGCAAATAATGATATAATCGTATTAATGAAAGGAAATTTAATAAGCAGTCACAGAGACTTATAGAAATGAGAAATTTTGTTGAAATTAAAAAAAAGAATGTATTTAGTAGATTAGGTTCACCTAAAGGCAGAATTAATAAACTAAGAGATTGATCACAGCAATCTCACTAGAAAGCATTACAGAAAGACAAGAAGATTCACTGACTGATTTATAATAAAAAAGTCTGGTCATATAAATTCAGGGGATTTATAATTGATATTAACACCTGATGGGGCAAACTCTTTTTGTTATGTTTTGTCAGGGTACTCTTGGGTTCTTTCCAATTTTTTTAAATTTCATATTAAGCAACATGTACCTTCAAGTTTTATTTAAAAATATTTATATTACATTGAGATTATGGAAAATTGATAGATTAAAGGAAATTGGCATCTTTACAACATTAAATTACCTTCTCTAGTAATACATAATGTATTTCCATTTTTGTTGGCAACTTTAGTTTCTGATAAATTTGCATAATATTTTCTTTTGGATGTTTTTTACTAGTATTATATTTTTTTACTCTGGATAAAGTAAAATTTTAACAATTAGATTCTGGATCTGCTTGCCACTGAAATTGAAAAAAACTCATAAATTTTCTTTATCATTTATCTTATATTTGGCTTCCAACTTAACAGGCTTTTTGATTTTAAATAAGCTGAGCTTTACTCCTCAGACCTTTAATTAACAAGGTACAGTTCGTTTTTCTTATATGTTTCAAATATTATTTATTTGGAAATGCTTTCAATCCACAAAGGAAAATAATGTATATTTACACATCACATTACAGATTTTCAATGTGTTTTTAGTATTATTATATCATCTCCAAATTATATAGGTATATATTTCTAGGATTTTGATCTTTTGATAATTAATAATTATTATTAATATTGAATGATACCCACGTTTATTTGTCAAAACATCTCAATTTTGCGGATAACAAAACTGATCAGAGACAATTGTTAAAGTTTGCATTTAGGAAGTAATAAAATTAGAATTCTATCCCCATACCTTTTATATTCAAGAGCTAGAATTCTTAACTACTAAAGAAAAAAAAAAAAACTTAAAGTTAACTACTATAATAAACTACTATAATAACTACTATATAAAACATGCTTCACCAAAATTTTACTATAATATTTTAGGTAGTGAAATACATCAAGATCAATTTTCTAAAGTGAGTCTTTGACTTCTCATTTAGGATATGCTAAATACAAAATGTTTTCCTCAACTTTAGTAATTCTATGTATGATTCATGTGTTAATCCATTAGTGCTGCTCAGTCCTATAATTTTTTCATTAGCTTTATTAAACTGACATCAAAAATTGAACAAAAGTCTAGTTGGATTTCTCTTCAATTGTATAGTCTCAGAGCCAGTTTGTTTAAAATACTTTAAAAAGATTAAGGTATTAATCTTTAGAGGATATATATCCATAAAGAATACTTTTTTTTTAGTAGGTAGTATTTACATTCAGAAATTTCTAAGGTTCTTATTAGATCATTGAATGTTGTACTTCTGTCCTGTAGTGATACAATAGGTACAAGATGGGACACTCATTGTACACGCACCTGAACAGGAAAATACAACTTTATTTTGTGAGAAGAGAAAGAAAAATCTATTTTATACCAACATAATACATAATTTATAATATATTCTGTTGTATAATCTATATCTAGCTCTCGGGAACCATCTATGTAACTTCTAATTTATACATGTGTGCACATATATGTGAAAATTTCCTTTTCTCCTTCTTTCCTTCCTTCTTCCCTTCCTTTCTTCCTTCCTCCCACCCTTGCTTCCTTCCTTCCTTCTTTCCTTCCTTCCTTCCTTCCTTCCTACACACAAACTCAAAACATCTTAGGAGACTCTTACAAGAGTGAAAGGATAAGAAGATGAGGTAAATAAGTTTTGGAATCCTAATAATTTCAAATGATTTTTTTTAATGTTTATTTATTTTGGGGAGAGAGAAAGAGTGTGAGCCAGGGAGGGACAGAGAGAGAGGGAGACACAGAATCTGAATCAGGCTCCAGGCTCTGAGCTGTCAGCACACAGCCCTACGTGGAGCTCTAAATCACAAACCATGGGATCATGGCCTGAGCCTAAGTGGAATACTTAACTGACTGAGCCACCCAGGCACCCCTCAAATGATTTTCAAAACAACTTAGCCAAATATGTATTTTAAGTCTCAAAAAGTTTTTAAAAAATGGTGAATTAAAAAAAAATTAAAATGAAGAGCAACTATTAAGCTAAGGATTTTTCTTTAGATTTCCTAATGCCATTCTCTTCCACCATTCTATTTCACCTCCTTAGGGGAGAGAAAAAAAAAAAAAAGTGGTTAGGAACAAGCTACACCGTTCAGCATCACTCAGGAGAATTCTCAAAGGTAATCTATCCTGTGGAAAAATTGGAAGAGAAAGAGCATTGGCAAGAAAGTCTTAGTCGGTTCATCACCCCATGGCTCATCGCCCCGTGGTATTGCAGGGGTGCAACTTATATTTATTTTTAAATGTAAATTTCCTCTTCTGCTTGTAGCTATGGGAGCTACACTCAGGGTGATCTTATATTACAGAATATTATTAGGTCTCTCCACCAGGGATGGAATTTCAAAGTGGAGAAATTCTGTTTTCCAGCCATCACTCTTCTTGGTCACGTTTGTTCTCACCTCTCTCTTCTTTCAAGATTTCCATGACCTGAACAAAAAAACAACAATTCACTAACTCGTAAATGATAATTGTGAGTCAGGAAAAGATCTTACTATAGAATTACATGACTTCTGTGTGTATGTGTGCATGTGTGCAAAGATGGCTTCACATTGCACTTTGATTGTTTACAAACATTAGACAATGGTGCTTACCAAGCCTGATCATATGGTTCCTGACCACTTCTCTACTTTGGAAGACAGTTTGTTAGTTTCTTAAAGGACTAAAGACACTCTTACTATATGACCCAGAATTTGAACTCCTTGGCATTTGTACAAAGGAGCTGAAAACTTGTGTCCTCACAAAAGCCTGCACACAGATGTATGTAGCTGCTTTGTTCATAATCGCCCAAATTTGGAAGTAACCAAGATGACCTTCAGTAGGAGAATGGATAAATGGTGGTCCATTCTGACAATGGAATATTATCCAGCCCTGAACACAAATGAGCTATCAAGACATGAACAGACCTGGAGGAACTTTAAGCATATATTATTAAGTGAAAGAACCCAATCTGAAAAGGCTACGTATGTGTGGTTCCACTGCATAACAATCTAGAAAAGGCAAAACTAGGGAACAGTAAAAAATCAGTGGCTGTCAGGGATGGGGTGGCAGGCAGATCACACAGGCAGTGAAGTCTATACTCTATAATATATTACAATGATGGATTCATGTTCTTATACATTTGTCCAAACCTACAGAATGTACAACACCAAGAGGAAACCCAAGGTAGACTATGGACTTTGGGTTATGATGACGTGTCAGTCATTGGTAACAAATGTACCCTGTGGTGGGAGAAGCAGATGATGGGGGAGACTGGGCATGTGTGGGGGCAGAGGGTGTGTGGGAAATTTCTGTATTTTCCTCTTAATTTTTTTGTAAACCTAAAACTTCTCTAAAATATTGTTTTTATTTAAAAGTGAAGTGTTAATTTTTTTTAAGTAAATATCCTGACCAAAAAAAAAAAAAGATACATCATCTCTCATAACTTTTACCCCTGTAACTGCTATCTACCTGTTCTCTAAACTTTCTATTAGTTCCTGGTAGCTATGAGGGTCCTTTCCCTTTCCCAGTTTTGATTCATGACTCCTAATTACCTCTCAGACCTTAATCTAAACATCACCTTGGTGAAGCCAGTCTCAAAAGTACAATCTAACATTCTTCCTGCTGGTCTCAATGCCAGCATCTTACTTTATTTCTTTATTTTTCGTTGGGGAATTCTGTATACACTCTAATATACTTATGTGTTTGTTTTTACTTGTCTTCCTTCACTGTAAGGCAAGTGACATTATGACACAGACCTTGTCCATCTTGGATACAGTTGTGCTAAGCACATGACATTGTACCTAATACTTCGTGGTTCCTACTGAAGATTTATTGCGCTAATAAATTAAAACATACAATATGGAATTTTAAAGCCTTATGGTAATGATACTGTTTAGTTGCATACTCATTTATCCTAACTATTCAATTTAAACTACAAAAGTAACTGTCTACTAAAAAAGTCTGCCCTTTAGGGGTGCCTGTGTGGCTCAGTTGATTAGTCGTCCGACTTCAGCTCAGATCATGATCTCACGGTTTGAGGGTTCGAGCCCCGCGTTGGGTTGTGTGCTGACAGCTCAGAGCCTGGAGCCTGCTTCGGATTCTGTGTCTCCCTTTCTCTCTGCCCCTCCCTCACTTGTGAGCTCTCTCTCTCTCTCTCTCTCTCTCAAAAATAAACATTAAACATTCTTTAATAAGTCTAGTCTGCCTTTTACAATTAAAATTGCTTTCATACAGAAAGAGAAGAGGGATAAAAATGAAAGGAGTAAAAAGTAAGGCATTCCTACCCTCAAGAGTCAAAAGGTGGAAATGCTGTTAGCACCAATTAAGCATTTGCAATATTTTATATATAATTATTGAACAAAGTAATCTCTTTAGAGACCTAAATAAACATTGATCCAAAATAAATAGGACTAGAGATGAATATTATCAGAAGCATTACATTTGTTTAAAAATTTTTAAAAAATGTTTGAGATTTTAAAATGTAGATATGTCAATGCCCAGTTTTAATTGCAAAATTATATTTTCCAAATTTATTCTGCTCTAATTAGCTGTATATGTAGAAATTAATGATTAGTAGCTCTAGAATAATGAATGCTGTAACAAAAACAGAAGCAAATAATAGGCTACATTCATAGACTTTTGTCAAGAAGGCATAAGAAATGATCACAGGCATAGACTAGAATGAAATTTTAGATGGTTTTGTGGAGATTTTATGCCATAATTTTAAAGCCTTCAACCCTTCCATAAATTTAAAGATACAAGGAATCAACATTTTCATAAAGGAAGAGTGCTTTATTTGACTGAGTATGAGTATTCCAACTGAAGATTTCAGAAACAATCAATTTAGAATATCACTAAATATGCCGCCCATCCATACATCTCTGAAACTATATTCAAGGTTATGTTACTAGTTCTGACTATATAGGTCATATGAACATAGACATTTGTCATTTAGTATAGACAACATTATCTAACTGAACCAATGAGGCTGCAAGTACAGATAATTGAAGTTTTAATTACAGTGTTGTGGTACTTAAACAGAATTAACTGTAACCTAGGAAACCATTGACATTTAGATAAGAGAGAATACACTCTAAGGTGTAAGAAATACTGGGAGTAAAATTTATTTTAAGAAGAAAAACAGAAGCAGGAAGATATAAATAGAAATTACACACAAGCAACTTTGGTTCAATGTATGTGGAAGGAGGGTGGTTTTTAAAAATAATACATTTCCAAAGAAATCTATACATATTATGGAATTTTTAAACTATAGTTTGTATTTCCCCCAACTCTTCTTTCTTGATTAGTAAAAGAAAGAAGCTATGGCACATGTCTAAAACAGACCTATGATTTGGGTCTGATTCTCAACTCAATCTTTTCTAGTTCTGTTACCTTGAAGATATGATTAAATATTTAAACATCAGTCTTCTCCTATATGAAATATGGATAATAATACATACTTATAAAGGTGTCTTGGAGTATTAAAGGGGAAATACGTTTATTTTTTATTTTTTTTTTAAATTTTTTTTTAACGTTTATTTAACGAAGTCGGACGCTCAACCGAGTGAGCCACCCAGGCGCCCCGAAACACAGGTTTTTTAATTTCATGATCCTATATGGAATTATTTTTTGTAAATAGCCTATGTTAGTTTAAGATATCTGTGTGTGATAGGTTAATAAATCTGGTTGATATTGTTTAAGAATCTAAGCGATTTTATGATTTATATTTAATATTGTTCATATTTTTACTTCATTGGGATATTAGAACTATAACTAATAAAACTGGGATGCCTATGTGGCTCGGTTGGTTGAGCATCTGAACCTTGGTTTCAGCTCAAGTCATGACCTCACGGTTTGTGAGTTCGAGGCCCACGTTGGGCTCTATGCTGACAGTGCAGAGACTGCTTGGGATCCTCTCTCTCCCTCTGTTTCTCCCTCTCTCTCTGCTTCTTCTCTCTCTCAAAATAATAAATAGTAATAAATAAACTTAAAAAACTCCTATTTTGTATATTTAGAACTTTTACTCTATTCATCTTAAGATAATTATTACAATGAATTTTTGAAATTATAAAGTATAGATTTTATCCTTTGTCATTATAAAATGTCAGTTTAATGCAATGATTCTTGGCTTCAGTTTTTATATTTATTTGTCACAAATTTGTTTTAGATATGTATCTATAAATTTTAGGTAGCAAGATATTTATGTCTGAACTGTAATATTTTTAATATAACAATTTACAACGCAATTATTTAATTTATTTTTTTACAATGCAATTACTTTAACATCTGCTTGTGTTGTGCATGATTTATTGAATATTGGTTTAATATCTTTATTTATAATAACTAGAAACAAATTAACCCATACAAACCAAAAATCTGGGTAGTTTGTTAATACATAAAAATTGAGAATCCAATACAGAAAATGCACAAATGAAAACCCACACTGAGAAATGTTTAAAAAGAGAAAGCGTGTGTTGGAAAATCAGGAATCAGTCTTATTGCTTTTTTTGAAGACAATGTCCACTGGTCTCTGGATACTTTTAAGATTTTCTATTTGTCCCTTATTTTCAACAATTTAACTGAGCAGTGCATAGGGGTGGTTGTCTTTGTATTTATTGGATTTTGCTAAGCTCTTGAATTTGTGAAAAATTTCTACTTTGTGAAAGACACTGTTAAGAGAATGAAAAGCCAAACCACAACTTGGTAGAAAATATTTGCAAAACACAAATCTGATAAAGTACTGGTATTCAAAATGTGCAAATAATGTGTAAGGTTAATGGTAGAAGGACCCGAATAAATATATGTATTTTTTGAGAGAACATAATTTATTGATTTAAATTCCAGTTCGTTAACATACAATGTAGTATTGGTTTCAGTAGAACCCAGTGAGGGGCCCTGGGTGGCTCAGTCGGTTAAGCATCTGACTCTTGATTTCTTCGACTGAGGTCAGGATCTCATAAGTTTGAGCCTGGCATAGAGTTCTGCTCTGACAGTGCAGAGCCTGCTTAGGATTCTGTCTCCCTCTCTCTCTGCCTATCTCCCACTTGCTCTCTCTCTCTCTCTCAAAAGAAATAAAAATAAACTAAAAAAAAAAAAAGTAGAACCTAGTGATCCATCACTTAATAAAGCACCCAGTGCTCATCCCAACAAGTACCCTCCTTAATGCCCATCACCCATTTAGCCCATCCCCTACCCACTTCCCCTCCAGCCACCCTCAGTTTTTTCTCTGCATTTAAGAGTCTCTTATGGTTTGCCTCCCTCTCTTATTTACAGTGTAATAATAGCTTTAAAGTGTCGAAAGACAGAAATCTCCAACTTATAATTCTTATTTGTCAAAAACAACCTTCAAAAGATGAAGGTAAAATACATCACTATAGTGTATACCTCAAACTAATACAACACTATATGCTAACTATACTGGAATTAAGATTAAAAAAAAAAAATTAAAAAAAGAGAAAGCATGGGGGTGATTTGGTGGCCCATTCAGTTAAGTGTTCGACTTCAGCTCAGGTCATGATCTTGCAGTCTGGTCTGTGAGTTTGAGCCCCACATTGGGCTCTGTGCTGACAGCTCAGAGCCTGGAGCTTGTTTCAGATTCTGTGTCTCCCTCTCTCTCTTCCCCTCCCCTGCTCATGCTCTGTCTCTCAGTCTCTCAAAAATAAATAAATATATAAAAAAAAAAAAAAAAAAAGAGAGAGAAAGCATGAAATGGCATGCTGGAAATAAGATCACACATGTCAGCAAAATTTTTAAAAAAGGTTTAAATAATCATATTAACCTATTTTGCTTAAGTTAATTAAAAATAAAATCTCATAGGTTTATTACAAGAGTACAGTTGTATCCAGTTACATAAAATATTTTCAAATTTATAAAGTTATATGCATATAAATAATTTTTACTGTTTCATTTCTTCTGTGCTTCATCTGATGGGCTAAATAACACATTCTTAGAATAGTTTACTAATGCATAAAATATTTTTTTCAGGATGATTATAGATGAAAATGTCGCAATAAACAATGTTTCTTAAGCATTTTTATAAGAACACTAATCTTATTTTGTGTCTCTATATATTTAACTTAAATATTAAAATGCTATATATATATTTTTTTGAACTGACAATAACCACTAAATTTCACTTCTATTTTAATTTTTACAGATATTTTTGGAATCCACAGTAAATTGTGCAAGTGTATCATGTAGATTTTTCATTTGTATTGGTAATGATATTATCAATTAATATCATCAGTAGTAACTACTAACAAGTTTTCTAAATCCCACTCAAAGCACAACCTTAAAACAGATTTAATAATCCTTTTCCCCAAATACGTCAAGATCAAAGAAAAAGATGGGAGGATTTTTTAAAAATAACACTGGTAAATATTTACTGCTTTCTTGATCCTGAAGAATCCCTAAAAGAGCTAAAGAACTTATACAAAGCAAGCTACTAACAGGATTTTATTCGCTTCCCTTAATGTCTATTCTAAAAGCTGTTTATTTGCCCTTGCATTTTGGCATCTCAAGAGAGCCATTAAAGCATTTGAGGTAATCATAAACATTATTGACAGGCTATAACTGCTTTTGAAAATATTCATCCAAAATTACTGTAATAATCTTATTTGCATTATAATAGAGCTGCTTAAGCTCTCAGACTATTTAGAGGAGAGAAAAAATGTGTTGGATCCATTGTTGCTCCATAAATGGTATTTTATTTGTTATTAATTTCATATCAAGGTAGAATATTTAAAGGATTTGTACAGAAAACTTGGTTAACACATACAGATTGAAACTGGGTGTAAAATCCATCATCTATATATCTGACAAAGCTTGAGTACAAGCAAGAGGAAAATCATTTTCTGTCTTTATCCATATGAAATATTCCTCATCCTGTCCCCCCTTCCCAAGTGTTCTATTTTTTTCTCACTTTTTTAGTGCAGATTTAATTTCTCTTCAACCGAATTTATGTCATGCACACTTTATCCTCAATTAGACCCTTATTTCTCTTTCTGGTATTAATCATCTATAATTACTAGGTATTTGTGTATTTTATTTTATTAGATGGTACATGTCTTAGAGTGCATTTATTTGATAACTAGCATAATAAAAATCTGTCCTCTAATTCCTATAAATATATGAATGACTAACACATCAAACTGTCATTTGATGCAATCAAGAAAGTATAATAAAGATAAAATATTCAAACATTCAAATTGCTGCCAAAAATAGTCAAATGTATACACAATGTTTTGGAGTCTCAAAAATACAGCATAGGCCAAAGCATTGTAACTGTGAGAACCAAGGCCTCCAACACCATAGAATCTCAGATGATAGGGATGAGAAATACAAAGTCTACAGGTAGGTCACTAGCAGTAATGATGATAGGGGAGAACCCTGCTTGAATACATAGTTTCCCATACAAATATATGCCAGCTATTGGGTAAACAGCCCATATATCAGGCATTGGTTATGTTTATATGCCCTTTTTAATTTGTAAGATAGTACATGAATCTCTCAGGAAGTGTGTTCTGAGCTGGCATCTTAGCTGAGAAATTAATGAGTTATTCTACTTTTATAGTACAATGGCTGTCTCACATTTGATGGATTAAATCATTAAAAACTAAAGCAAACCAACTAGCCGAACAAGTAAAGACTGTGAATCCTGTGGTCATGAGCTCATTGCAATAACTTCTTTGCCGAAAGACCTGCCTGTCCTTAGAGAGGAATACAAAATGCTTAGAACCACTGAAACCCAAACACTTTGGGTTGGTAGAACTCCAAATTTCCGCAAGGTTTATTTATTCCTTCTGGAATGCAATGATCTTGGAATGCACATCTAGGTTACTTGAGAATTTTTGCTCAGGAAGTTCAATGTCCATGATGTCGGTAATCTAGAAGACCAGCATTATACTCTCCCCACTGTCAAGATGATCAAGATCGCTGTCCGTATCATTGCTATTATCAGTTGTTAGAAATTTAAAAACTCAGAGTCCACCCTAAGACTATGAATCAGAGTCTTCATTTTAACATCTCCAAAGGATTTATATGTGCATCAAAATTTAGATGCATTCCACCACATGATGACAGACTTCAGGAGAGTTAACAGCCTGGAGGCAAGGTAGTGAAAAAACACTGCTAAATTTGCTAGGTAAAAGTGAATTGCTTTGGTCCTACCCTACGGATGGGTGTTGAGAAAAGGCTTTGGAAAATTCATAGCCACTTACCAAATGCCAAAGACCGTGTTGCTCTGCTCTGGTAAAGATAAAATACCTGACAGAACGATCTATGATTAAGTTTATGTTAGTCTGTAGTAATCTCCCCATTATCCATCTGGTTTTTGCAAAGGCCAGAAAAGTGAATCGCGTGGCAATATGATGGAGGTCACAACTACTGTGTATCAAGGTTTCTTAATGACCATGTTATCTGCCCATTACAATAATTATGTCCATCTTTCATCTTATGCATATGCTGCCACCTGGCCTCTGTTATTCCAGAATCACAAAATCACCACTCATGTGAATCACCACTTACCACTACTTATGGTAGCAACCAAACTATTGATCATGGTGAATGAAATATTCACCACTGGCCTTCTCAAACATGCCAGTGCTTCTTTCCTGTGCATTCTTCATCACCTCCTTTGAAGACATTCCCTTCCCTACCATTGGGAAGGGAACAATCAGATATTGGATACAGCCACTTACATAGTAAATTCATTCTAATGTGGACATCTCTCTAAGTCTCCTGATAGGATATTCTTGGTATATGTTAATTCAGTAAAGTTCCAACACATCATCTAATTTTCTGTATGTCATGTTCATGTCCAAGTTTCAAGGAGACATCCCAACAAACTAATAGGATAAATTCTAAGTGGCCCTGCCATATTGAGTTCTTTGTTATAATGGGCATTTCTATATCAATAATTTCTCCTATAAACAATCTTATATTTTGTTTCCTTTGGCCTAACCCCCAACCTACACACATTTATGTTCTGCCTGCAGGTATTTATTCTTAGAGTACAATTTTTCTAGTGTCAACTATTGCACAATCTAACTCTGTTTTTCGTGTTTTTTTTTTTTTTTTTTTTTTTTTTTTTTGTGTGTGTGTGTGTGTGTGTTTTGTCTGAAAGCCATGAATGTTAGTGAGGGAAGATCTTGAGAAAAATAATGTTTTACAAAGTTTCTCGTAAGTTAGGGCAAGTTTTCAGGGGCTCGAAAGAAGTTCTATTTTGGTAAGATGTTAATCATTGCTTCTACAATCTAGAAGTGGTTTTCCAAGGTTAAACATTTCCAAACTGGTTAACTCAAATATTACCATACTTAGTTTGGGTGTAATGCTCTTTCAGTCCCAGGGATTTGAAATGGTAGACCTTCCAAACTGCATGTTTAGCTTCTTTTTTAGCCCTATTACTTTTATAACCAGATCCCAGGACTAATATTTAGCACAGTGTTCCTAGGGTTCAAAGATGGTAAGGGTCTCCTTTAAAGGTACTGAAAACAACATCTGCTTTCCATAGCATGCCTTAAGAGCTCATTTCTAGGGGCACTTGGGCAGCTCAGTTGGTTGAGCATCCAACGCTTGATTTTGGCTCAGGAGAGCCCCAAATGAAAACTTTAGTAATTGTGATGCCACCAAATGACTAGAATTATTCACATGTAATTTCTCCTTGGCACCGCTATTTCGCAGGTGGGCAAACCAACATCAAAATCAAGTCCCGAGGGTTTTCTTTTTGGTACCATTTTTAGACCTAGAGCCCTAGTCTGCATTTTTCCTAGAAAAGAAAAGCTTCAAGAAAAAATGACAGGTTAACACTTTACAAGGAAGAGGAAGGGGACGACAATGGACGAGGCAGCATCTAATACAAAGGAGAACATTAAGGATCTAGCCAGATCCTCACAACCAACACAGCTGCTTGCTCAGTCTTGGTGGGATAGATTCAGAGAAGGTATATGAAAGCAGTGTATCTTGGAATGATCCACTGTGGGTAAGGAATTATCTGCTGACCTTCTCCCACTCTTTTTCTCACATTGGACACATCCAAATGCTTCTCATAGGTGCCAATGTTCCTGTGATTTTGTGTTGACAATTTAGCCTTTATAAGACATTTTCCCAACAACTGAAACATCTATGCATTTATGCCAAAGGACGGGTGCAATGGTGTTTCCTTATTAGTTGGCATCTGCACATGCTGGCGGGAGGTACAGCAGTGGAAATAGTAGGAACACTACTACTACTGCAGTAGGACCATAGGAGTGGAGTGGGCTCTTCACAAGGCTCCATAGAGCTGCATGCTATATGTAGTATATACCATATATGTATACTATACATCATCTATTTTGCACATATACAAGATGTTGGATAGGAAGCAATGAAAAGAGAATTTTACTCTACTTTCAAAGAGTACATGGTTAGACTACAGAAAGAAAGATGAATAATGATAATAAAAAAGCTATACATATTATACTAGAAAAAATAGACAATATTCTGGGATCACTCAGATTTAAAGGCTCAGGGAAGATTTTCCAATAAAATTGTATTAAACTAGGAACTAAAAATAGATTGGGAAATAAACAGATAAAGATTATGAGAGAACGGGTAAAGTTAAAATTACATATAAGCAGAAGCTATACCACACTGGAAGATTTAAGATATTTTAAAGTGCTTTAGCTTTCAAAAATGCATTTATAGTAAGGAAGGGATTTGAAACATAAAAAGAGACCATATTTGATTGTAAAAGAGATTATTCTGACTTTAGCTGAGAAAATAATTGAAAGAGGTATTACTGGAGACAAGAGGCACATCATGAGATTATTGTAAGTAATCTAGGAAGGCTGGTAGGATTTTGATACGGGTAGAGTAAAATGGAGATATTAAAAAAGAAAACTAAGAGGTCAAATCCATAGGCTGTGACGACTGAATGCAGTGGGGTAAGTACAGGGAATTTCTTGCTCAGAATTTGGCTTTGAAACATATAAATATAAAAGTATAAATATCAATATAAATATATACCAAACATTATTTCATTGTACGTCTGTTCTTCATTTTTCACCTTGAATTCTTTGGAAAAAATTTATAGGAGTGTTTAGAAAAATAATACAGCACAAAAATCATAATCAAACTAACTGTGAATGTTTTACACTTATATTCATTACTTCTTGATCTAATGTTTTCTCTACTTTTTTTTTTTTTTTTACTATTCACAATGTTCAGATAATTTAATGAATAAATAATTATGAATAAATAACTTCTTGGCTAATAAGGCAGGTACTTGTGATGAGCATTGGGTATTGTCTGTAACTGATGAAACACTAAATTATACATCTGAAAAAAACATACCACTTATGTTTTTATAGTTTTATTTCCCCAGAAAACTTTCTTTTCACAAAATAAGAAGGGAAACTTAAAACTATTACAACTTACTTGGTAGAAATAAAGGATTCTAAACTGTACTGTTATTCTCACAAGCTTCACTCGAGATTCACTCTCTGCTTTCTACTATCAGGTCTAGTCCTATGAATGTCATCACCCAGTTTCCTTTGCCCTCTGTTGTCCCATTGGTTGTAACCAATGAGAGGTGCCAAGAGGAGGTTGAAAGGCACACTGATATGAGATTATTATTTATCCTCCTCAATCCCTGTCTCCACTCCATAGTATAGACAAGATCAATAAGATCTTACTCTAGGCTTGCCAGGCCCCCTATGAGCGTTAGAGCTAAAAGGGTCAAAAGACACCATAAACAATATGAAAACTATGGGCCATAAACCGGGAAAAGAGATTGGCAGCATGTAAAGTGGACAGCGTGTTAGTACAAAGAATGAAGGGAATTCAGTGAGAAAAAGACAAACCTGCAACTATAATAAAAGAGGAAAATATAAATAGGTATTTAATAGAAGAAGGACAAATCATCCAGTAGCATGGAAAATCAATTCTCTAAAATAGAGAAATTAATAGATTCTCCATTTAATACAGGGGCAAAACGTGAAGACGGACAATACCAAGTGATTGAGAAGCAACCAGAGGAACCATTTTTAACATTCAGGGTTGGTGAGAGAATACATTTATAAACATGTTTTAGAAAATATGACTTTACCTAGCAAATATGAATATTCATATGCCCGAAGATTCAGGAACCAACACTGGATACATGTACAACAATTCTAAAAGCAGTACGTTCATTATTGCACAAAGAAAAAAACAATCCAAGAAAAAACTAGATTAACTTCTGTGGTATATTCACAAAGTGAAATGTTATGCAGTAGTAGAAATGAATGGATTACAGTGGCCTCCAACATGAGTGAATCTTAGAAACATAATAATGATTATAAAAAGAACTGCTAATAAAAATATCGGATTAAATATGTAAACATGTGTTTATACATGCATGCATAATAATTTTAAGAGCAGCAGATTAAAAAAAAACTATCAACATATTGTGTTTAGATACACATTTACTAAAACCATACACACATACCGCAAAAAAAAGAAATAATAAAATTTCCTAATGATAACTACTTATTGGCATAGAAAAAGGAAAGATTTTTTTAATGTTTATTATTTATTTAAATTTTTTTTTAATGTTTACTTATTTTTGAGACAGAGGGAGACAGAGTGCAAGTGGGGAGGGGCAGAGAGAGAGAGGGAGACACAGAATCCAAAGCAGGCTCCAGGCTCTGTGCTGTTAGCACAGAGCCTGACACGGGGCTCGAACTCACAGACGACCAGATCATGACCCGAGCCGAAGTCGGGTGCTCAGCCGACTTAGCCACCCAGGTGCCCCTAATGTTTATTATTTATATTTGAGAGCGCGCGAGAGAGACAGAAAGAGTGTGAGTAGGGGAGGGACAGAAAGAGAGGGAGACACAAAATCTGAAGCAGACTCCAGGCTCCATGCTATCAGTAGAGAGCCGGACGCAAGACTTGAACCCACAAACCTTCTGACCTGAGGAGAAGTCAGAAGCTTAACCAACTGAGCGACCCAGGCGGCCACAAAACGGAAAGATTTTTATGGGAAGATATGCAGGATTTAATAATGCTCTATTTCTCACTTTATAGAGTAGGCATATGGAGATTATTGGGCTTCTTATACATTTTGTATATTTTAATTTTTTAATTTAGCAAATGCTTATTAGTAAAAACAGAAAAAGTTTTTATTAATAAATCAAATAAATAATTAAAAATAAAACTAAAGTTTTAAGTGCTAGTTGGAAAAAAACTTTTTACTGTGTGGTATGCGTGTATGTGTGTGTGTGTGTGTGTGTGTAATATCCTCATCTCTATGCACTTATGTACATGATCCTTATATGTGTAATTACATAATTATGATCTACAAATATTTATGTGTAATATGATTCTCACCCTCATTCTGAAATTCCTGTGGAGCTGACAAATATGGTCCCTGCATTTTATTTCAATATCTTTCTTTTCATTAATTGCAGCAACAAATAATGAAGAAAAATGATATTTCAGACTCAAAAGTGAAAAGGCAGAAAAGCACATATCAAATAAAACATCTCTCACATCCCATGAAGAACTCACTCTGCTCACTGTGGAAAATGAAATATTGCACATGTTAAAATGCTCTCTGCAAAACATGCATTACACAGCTCTGAATAAACTTTATATTTAATGCCCATAAAAGCAGATTTATTAATTAAGCTGAGCTTGGCATACTTTAGACCCAGAGGGCTGTCTGCAGAATGTGCTTTCATTTAGCTTGGCTGCATTCAGAACTGGAGGCCATATCTTCCAAGAAATATTTTATAGAAGTAGATTGGCCATCACTAATTTAAAGCCTTCCACCTGAGTGGCCTCCTCCACAGTGTCAGAGTGTGCTGCAGGATTTCTCAGTCTCTAATGTAGTAAAACTCTGTTAAAGATCTGATTTCTGCCCCCCTTATCTTACAGCTATTTTTTTTTTTTACAATAGTAGCTAAAAGCTTGTGGCTGAAGGGAGTAACAGTTGAGAAATGCTACGACCTCTTTACTAATGGAAGAGCTCATCACAAAGAGTGGACAGACATTATTAATATATTCCGCCATGTGTAAATTTTGTCCTTGTGATAGATTTCTAATTCTGCATGACAACTTTGAACCGGATCTCAAAGGAAATACCAAGCCCATTGTTAATTTAGGGGATATATTTTCGAAAAGAAAACATGTTTGTAATGTTTTAACAAGTTTGCTCTCTTTTCATTTATATATATTTTAAAATTTTAATGTTTATTTATTTCTGAGAGAGAGTGAGAGAGAGAGTGGGGGAGGGGCAGAGACAGAGGGAGGCAGAGGATCCCAAGCAGGTTCTGCTCTGGCAGCAGAGAGCCAGAGGCGGGGTTCGAATTCACGGGACCATGAGATCATGACCTGAACTGAAGTCGGACGCTTAACCGACTGAGCCACCCAGGTGTCCCTCATTTATTTTTAATAAAAGGCCAAGTTATTTAATTTGTTAAATACATTAATATAAACATTATTCATGTGTCACTATATCTATACATATATAAATTCTTCCAGGTTTTGGAAAACGCTTTTTTAAAATAGTTCTTATTAGTCATTTTTTTTTTTAACGTTTATTTATTTTTGAGACAGAGAGAGAAAGAGCATGAACGGGGGAGGGGCAGAGAGAGAGGGAGACACAGAATCCGAAACAGGCTCCAGGCTCTGAGCCATCAGCCCAGAGCCTGACGCGGTGCTCGAACTCAGGACCGCGAGATTGTGACCTGAGCTGAAGTCAGACGCTTAACCGACTGAGCCACCCAGGCGCCCCTTATTAATCATCTTTTTGTTGAAATAGTGTTTCAATCTCTAAATACACCTCTTTTTTTTTTTTCACTTTTTCCATAATTAAATCTAAACCAGAAGCTGGTACTAAAATCTTCTGAGGAAATTATAAAGGAATTAAGAAGATGCATTAGAGAGGGATGAAGCAGGACATTATACACAACATCAAGAAATCCCCTAGAGGGGTGCTTGGGTGGCTCAGTCAGTTAAGTCTCCGAACTCAGCTCAGGTCATGATCTCCAGGTACCTGGATTCGACCCCACCCCCCAACCGCCCTCACCCCCCCACCTTCCCCCACCCCCACGCCCCTGAGGGGCTCTGTGTTGACATCTCAGAGCCTGGAGCCTGCTTTAGATTCTGTCTCTCCTTCTCTCTGTACCCCTCCCCTGCTTGTGCTTGGTCTCTTTCTGTCTGTCAAAATAAATGTTAAAAAAAATTAATACCCTAGAAAAACATATATTCATAGGTAAACAGTAACATTTCTAAGTGAAACCCAGTGTCCACCAAATCTTTACCAAACTCTTGTCTTGTGCATATAAGGTGCCTACAGATATAATACAAATATCAGCTCTGAATCTGAGGCTAAGGAGAGATGATTTAAGGTTAGTGGATATGCAGAAAGTATAAAACTGAAAGGGTAATTCAAGTGTGGTGGGGAACAATTGTAAAAATCAATTCCAGCTTGGTATATATAATATTATATCTTCCTTCACTGCTTAGCCTATTAGATTGTTCAAACACAGAATGGATGCAAGGACGATCCAAGGACATTGGCAATATGTATTTATTGTTTGTGACATTAACATGCCCCTCTGCTTTCTTAAAATATTAGAGCGGAACATGATGGAATACACTTGAAACCATCCAATGGCCTCTCCAAATTTGCCTGCTTTCATGGGGTGACATAGGGAGGGTAGAGAAATGAGTAAACAAAAATTTTATCTGCAAGATTGGGGAAATTTTAAAAACATAGTACACATAATGCTTGATCAATAAAAACCCAGCTTATTAAATACTTTAGCCCAATATATTTTGTCATTTTAGCAGATTATCATTTATGCAATAAATACATCATACTTTCTATCACTTGCAATTCAATTTACATTACCTGTATCATCAAATATTAAAAAAAGATATAATTTAAAATAATTTATTATGTATTTATTTTATTTTTATAAATCTTGCTTAAGATTCTATTTCTCCCTCTTTCCCTCTCCCCCAGTCATGCTCTCTCTCTCTCTCTAAAAATAAAAATAAAATATTTTCAGGCTAGTGTTTCATGCCACTCACGCTCCTAAATAGTTTTGTACGTTTCTAAACAAGAAACAGAAAATCGAGCTAAAATTGGTTTATTTTAATAATAGATTCCATGATTCCTTTAACTGAAAAGCCCAAGGAAAAGCAGCCTCAGATGTAGCCTTATAGAGGTGTCAGTGACATCTTAGAACATATTTTTTTTTCTCTCTTGGGTCTACTGTCTGCTGTCCTGTTCTCAGATGTCTCTCCACAAATGATTTTCAGGAAGCTCCAAAAACCTCAGAGGCATATTCTTCTAGGATCGAGTCCAGCAGAAAAGAGACAACATGCTTCCCTAACGAGTTGAAACATCTTACATTTGGTCTTACTGACTCTCACCAGTCTGAGCTGGGTCATGTGTACATCCTCTGCTTGAACCTGTCAGGAGATGAGAGTGCTTTTCCTAAAACACTTAGAGTAAGAGGATAGTTTCTGGAAAGCAAACAAGTAACAAGACGAGGTGTGGCTGATGGGTGGGAAAATAACAAATAAACGTCCACTCCAACTCTCATGCCTCGTACTTGTTCCCATGCCCAAGGAAGCATATGTGAGCACATTAAGCTTCAGAGTGAGGATATGCAGAGCAGTCTCCAGAATGATTTTGGTATTGGACTGGGAACCATTATATTCACACAGCTGCTTTTCATAGAAACAATGTGTGTGTGTGTGTGTGTGTGTGTGTGTGTGTGTGTGTGTGTGCGAATGCGTGGTGGGAGGAGTTGCTTATATATTCCAGGAGCCTAGGTATGGCTAAAGCTACTAGGAGGAGAAATTTGGGCCAGACAAGGACAGAAATGATGACTTGGCAGAAAGCCGTGCATTTCAGGATATATACTTTATTCCAAATCTTCAGTAAACTGGCTAAATCTCAAATTCTGAGCAGACGTCATTGTTTTATTTTGAAGGTTCCTATCAGGTTTTGGACCCAGATCACGAGGACTTGACACCAAGGAGTATGACTAATTAAAACCCACTTTTTTTTTTTTTACATTTTTTTGTTATTCTTGAGAGAGAGAATGTCAATGAGAGAGTTCCAGAGAAAGAAAGGGATAGAGAAGGGGGTAGAGGATCCCAAGCAAGCTCCGTGTGGACAGCAAAGAGCCCAAGGTGGGGCTCGAACTTGCAAACGGTGAGATCATGATCTGAGCTGAATTCAGATGCTCAACCAACTGAACCACCCAGGCGTCCCTTAAAGCCCACTTTCCGAGTGAAGACTGAGGATGTAAGCCAGTTGAATTCAGATATTACAGGGACAAAATTTTGGTTAAAGGAAGTTATGGGCTTAGCGATTTGACCCAAGTTCACTACATTGCTGAGGACAGTATTGTTTGAGGGTACTTTTCTCAGTTCAGTGGAGTATCGGGGACCACTAAACACTCAATATTGTGTGTCCAAAGTTGCCATAATGATGAGAATTTCAGCTTAAAGAGAAACTTGAAGATGAATCCCAGGCTTTCCAATCTGTGTGACCTTGCACACATTATTTAATCTACTTCATCTCAGTTTCCCAAATGGTCAAATTTGTCCTTTTAACTTTGCCACAGCAACTTTGGCCCAATCATGATGGTTCCTTGCAAAGTATTTCTCAAATATTTTCCTAAAGGTAGCTTTCAACTTGGAAAGCAGAAACTTAAATAAATATTTATTTATTTGCTTCATGGGTTAGCATTTAAGAAGCCCTTACTAATTATGGATGTTTTTTTTATTTATAGATAAATATAGCAAAAAGAAAATAGTTTATTCTACTCACATTATTTATTTTCAACGACAATAAAGATCATAAACTAAATAGAGAAATAAACAAGATCCTCTGCCCTCAAGTGAATTTCTTAAATTGATATCTAGGCAATCAGAGATGGACAAAAAGATGGAAAAGAAAGAATATATCTTTTAGTGTCTGAAATTCATAAGTAGTACCACTTTTGTAGAATTTCTGACATCTTTTGCATTTTAATTTAGTGTAAAATACTTTCTGTTACTGAATGGAAGATTCAAATGTATATATAGTCCAATCTGTTACTGTTTTAGCATATATCATCCTTTGAAAAGATATCTATCTCAGTTCTATTAAAATACTTAATCATAATTCTTAGGGTACTTTATTGCATTGGATTTATTTGTTTTTTTTTTATTTTTTTATTTTTTAACGTTTATTCATCTTTGAGACAGAGAGAGACAGAGCATGAACAGGGGAGGAGCAGAGAGAGAGGGAGACACAGAATCTGAAACAGGCTCCAGGCTCCGAGCTGTCAGCACAGAGCCCGACGCGGGGCTCGAACCCACGGACCACGAGATCATGACCCGAGCCGAAGTCAGACGCCCAACCGACCAAGCCACCCAGGTGCCCCTGCATTGGATTTATTTGTATTGTATTTTAAGAGTATTTAAAAATCTGAAATAGTATATTTTGTAATTTTTTTCAATTGCAAGTTTTATCATGATTTCAGACAATTTTTTCTCAAAAACTTTGTCCTTTGTATGGCATAGGGAATATAGTCAATAATATTATAATAATTTGTGTGGTGATAGATGTTAACTGTACTTATCATGGTGAGCACTTCACAATGTGTATAATTATTGAATCACTATATTATACACCTGACACTAATATAACATTGTATGTCAACCATACTGCAATAAAAAAATTATATGTTTCATAATGAATACTTTTTCAGAGGAATATATAATTTAGTTCAACAGGATTAATTTACATGCAATTTATTAGGCATTCTCTATTGCATAATACAAGGCTTAATAATATTTTAGTTGCTTTTCTTTCTCAGAAAACAGACCTCATAATCACAAATTCATGTATCAGGTGGAAAATGAAGATTCATCAAATGTAGACCATACAATAGGTAGATGAAATTTGGTTTCATACTGTGAGAGATGGGACAAGTGCAAAACTTCTGTCATAACAATTGAGTATATTAGCAACTTTACATTGGATAAACATGGGACAGATAATTTGTTTTTCACTATAGAACAGCCCCTAAATCCTTTTGAACATTAAAAATTGTTTCTAAGGAAATATTTTTGTAAAAGATATCTATTTTCTTTTCTTTTAACTTTTAAATGTTTATTTATTTGAGAGAGAGAGAGAGAGCATGAGCAGGGAAGGGCAGAGAGAGAGAGAGAGAGAGAGATATACAGAATCCAGCAGACTACAGGCTCTGAGCTGTCAGCACAGAGTGAGATGATGACCTGAGCCAAAGTCAGAGGCCCAACCGACTGAGCCATCCAGGTGCCCCAAAGATATCTGTTTTCAAAAACTGCTCTCTAACTATGTCCATTTGAAACTAAAAGCTTATTAGCCTAAGCTTTTGATCAGAATGTAATGACTTATTAGATAATAGAGCTTTTCTCAAATGTTAAAATATAGATATTTAGCAGTTTTAGTTTAGAAGCACTTCCATGAACATCATTCACTCATTCATTCAACTAATAATATTTCAAATAGAGTCTAATACAAGCAAGGCAAAGTTCAAGATGCTAAATAAAAAAATTGGAAAATCATAGCTCATTCTTTAAGGAAAGACTTTATACAGCTTTAAGGCCGTATAGGGAGAGACACAATAGACAGCATGAAATTTTATAATGCCCTGCATTAAGGTCATTGGGCGATTAGCACAAATATGAAGCTCACTCTACAAACTCAACATTGAGATGTTAATACTCCCATCTTTTTATATTTCTGTTTATTTCGAATACGTTTGAGAGAACCTTTTTTTTTAATGTTTATTTTTTGAGAGAGAGACAGACAGACAGACTGAGCATGAGCAGGGAAGGGGCAGAGAGAGAGGGAAACACAGGATCTGAAACAGGCTCCAGGCTCTGAGCTGACAGCTCAGAGTCCAACATGGGGACTGAACTCACAAACCGTAAGATCATGACCTGAGCCAAAGATGGATGCTTAACTGACTGAGTACCCAGGTGCCCCTGTTTGGGAGAATCTTTAAGTCATCTTTTTGGGACCCCACAAACCCACAAAACGAAATTATCCCATCATTCCAAAATAGCTTATTTCCATGGCAACAATGTGAGGCATGGTAAATCGTCATTCTCCCATTCAATTTTTTTTTTTTAACGTTTATTTATTTTTGAGACAGAGAGAGACAGAGCATGAATGGGGGAGGGTCAGAGAGAGGGAGACACAGAATCTGAAACAGGCTCCGGGCTCTGAGCTGTCAGCACAGGGGCCCGATGCGGGGCTCAAACTCACGGACCGCGAGATCGTGACCTGAGCCGAAGTCGGCGCTCAGCCGACTGAGCCACCCAGGCGCCCCCGTCATTCTCCCATTCAATGAGGGCACTCTAGTTTAAACTGCACACTAGTCTCTCTGCATCGTCCATACTTGGGACAGAGCCATTTTTGAGGGACTGAAGATCATCTAAATATTAAATCTACATCTGTAAATCTTCTGAAAGAAAACACAGGAAAAATATTTGTGACCTTGAGTTAGGCAAAGACTTTGGAGATATGGCAATAAAATCTAACTCATAAAAGAAAAAAAATGACACATTGTACTTTTAACTATGCAATTCTTTTGCTCTGTGAAAGATGTTATTAAGAGAATGCTACCAAAAGCCATAGATAGGGATAAAATATTATCAATCACATTTCTGAGAAAAGACTTGTAAGTATACTCAAACTCAACAATAAGAAAAGAGACAATAAACTGGGTAAAAGGTCTAAACAAACACATTGCCAAATGAAAAACATGAATGACAAAGAAATGTAAGAAAAGATGTTCATCATGACATAAGTAATCATTAGAAAAGTATGAATTAAAGTCAAAGTAGATACAACTGCACACGTTAAAACGCCTAAAAACAAAAATTGTCAATGCATTTTGCTAAGTAAAAGAAGTCTTATAGTTATGGAATTAATAAGTCAAAGAAATAAAAGACACAGCATAAGGAATATAGTCAGTGACATAGTGATGTATGGAAACAGATGGTAGCTACATTTATGGTGAGCACAGCATTAATGTATAAACTTGTTGAATCACTATGTTTTACACCTCAGAACTAATGTAACTTTAAATGTCAACTATACTCAAATAAAAATAAAAATAATAATTATTTAAAAGACAACAGGGGCGCCTGGATGGCTCAGTCGGTTGGGCGACTGACTTCGGTTCGGGTCATGATCTCACAGTTCGTGGGTTCTAGCCCC
Organism: Panthera uncia; assembly: GCF_023721935.1. NCBI lineage: Eukaryota > Metazoa > Chordata > Mammalia > Carnivora > Felidae > Panthera > Panthera uncia. The sequence goes on along the minus strand of NC_064818.1, from coordinate 25,129,587 downwards.
GCATCGGCTCTGTGCTGACAGCTCAGAGCCTGGAGTCTGCTTCCAATTCTGTGTCTCCCTCTCTGTGCACCTCCCTTGCTCGTGCTCTGTCGCTCTCTGACTCTCAAGAAAAAAATAAATGTTAATAAAAAAACTTAAAAGATAACTTATCATATAGTTCTATTTATAAGACATTCTGGAAAAGACAAAACTATAAGAATGGGAAAGAAATTCGTGGTTTCCAGAAATTGGTCATGGAAGGAAATGCTGACCACATAAAAAGAGACATGAGAGAATTGTTGAAGTAATAAAACTGTTTTGTATCATGATTGTTTGGTAAATTTAAGACTTGGTTTATGGTAAAATTTACAGAATTTTAAACCATGTAAGTAGAATTTTACTATATGTAAATTTCTAAAAATAACCATGCAAGATATTGGAGAAAACTGAAATTAAATATTAAAATATAACAGCTATTTTATAATTTTGCAATTCTAACCACACTTAAAGAGGTGGATGTAACCCAAGTTACGTTGGAAAACATTATTTTGAATAGATAATATAACACAAAAGACAAAGACGACTATACAAAAGCTTGTCTTCTGGAAGGGTGTAAGATAATAGCATTCCGGATATTGGTTTCTAAATGACTTTCTCAAATACAATGAGCAATGACTCCTTGCAGAAGCAATTATCCTAGGGTTCAGAGAGGAAAAGTTCACTAAGATCCTGGAGAATTATTGTGATGCAAAAATATGGAAGTGCACAATAGCCAGTCAGAATCAATTCCAATGGACAAACTTGAAACCATTTATCCCAAACAACAAAGTCATGATAGTGTTTGTTTATAGCCCATGGAGTAAAATATTCACGAACCCATACTGATATAAATTAGTAATTAAACTAATTTTTATTTATTTAATAAATAAACTAATAAACTAATAAACTGTATTTAAGCTAATTTTTATTTATTTAATATTTTATTAAATGTGGAGTGAATGAGGAAGGTAAAAATTTACCTTAAAAAATCCACAGTAATAGCTGTTCAGGCAAGATCCAGTCATCAATACAAACTTTAGTTGCCAAAATTTTAAGGAAAAAAAGAATTTCTGTATGGTCACAGAAATCTCCCCCAATACATACATATATACATATATATAAGCAACATATATACATGCATACATATATACATATATGCAATATATATATGTGTGTGTGTGTATCTATCTATCTATATCTATATCTATATCTATATGTGTATGTATATCAATAAAGAAAATAGTAACTGTATAGTTGAAGAAACCTGGAAAGACCACCTTAGCTAATGATTGAGGTTAACATGAGTAGTAACAAGACATAATGATGTCATATAATCTCAATATCAATACACCGAGAGGTCGGATCACGTGTATGGTAGACTAGCTAAAAATGCAAAAGCACAATCTACATGAGAAAACAGGCAAATGCAAATAGAAGGACATTCTACCAAACAACTGACACGTACATTTTAAAAGTGTCAAGGTCGTGAAAGATGGATTCTGAGGGACTGTCACAGGTTGGAGGATAGTGAGGACGCATGGCAACTAAATGCAATGAAAAATCTTAGATTAGATCCAGGAAAAGGAAAAAAAAGACATTAATGGGAAAATTTAAAAAATCCAAGTAAAGTCTTTAGGTTAGTTACTAGAATGGTACCAATTGTCATTTCTTAGTTTTAATAATTGCACTATGGCTACAGAAGATATTAACATTAGGGGACCCTGGGTTAGAAAGCAAACTTAGCATTATTATGACTATTAATAATTGAATTTAGGAGGTGATTATATGAACATACGGTATATATATAACCTTCAATAAATCAATTATATATAAATATATTTATAAATATATATAAAGTAATAATATCTGTATCAAGGAAGATGGAAAAGAAGAATAGATTTATTAAGTATTTAGAAGGCCAGAACTGTGGGGGGGGGGATTGATCTATTTGGTGATATGCAGTGAGGAGTGGATAATATTAAAATTTATTTTCTGATTTCAGGCTTCAGCAATTATATGCTGATGATATTTTCGTTATAGATGAAAAAAACATTAGCTACATATTAAGAAAAGAAAATGAAGTCAGTACGAGAGATGTTATATCCAAGGTACCTGTGGGACATCTAAATATACCAGAAAAAATTGGAAGTTCAGATCTGAACAATAGCACTGTAAAAGTAATATATGAGTATTTAGTAGTGATTTTACTATCCTTATGCAACTACAAAGTATTGGAATCAGCTTCTCCTTTCTGCTAGTTTTGTGATGGTCGTTAAGTGACTTTATCTTTAGGATAAAGTACTATATGATGGGACACGTGGGTGGTTCAGTCAGTTAAGTGTCCGACTTCGGCTCAGGTCATGATCTCCCAGTTTGTGAGTTTGAGCCCAGCGTCGGGCTTTTTGCTGACAGCTCGGAGCCTGGGGCCTGTGTCTCCTTCTCTCTCTGCCCCTCCCTCACTTGTGCTCTGTCTCTCTCTGTCTATTAAAAATAAATATGTGTATAAAAAATTAAAAAAACAAAGAAAATGTAAGTGAATAACAGGACATTCTTCACTGATAAGCTGTTCACTTAGAATCAGTGGAATCCCCATGGAATCTGTCCAAAATATAGGCAATAAGATCTGCAGAGCAAAATGTAGGATTATTATAGTCACGTTAGACCTAAAAACAAATAATACATGATTGAAAATCAAAGCCTAGTGAAATTGTAATAAATGAGAACATAAAGTTTCGGCAACTTTTTTTAGGGGACAAAGTACATTTATTACCAAATAGGAATGAAAGCATCACACAGCCTGCTGTCATGAACCTGGGGCAGTTCTGTTGTCAGGAAGCACCAATGGTTTCTTGTATGAATGGCTCACTCCAAGCATAAAGAACAATATTCTGTTGCAGGATCAGCCACCCCAACACCGGGGTTAGGCAACAGGACCCTGGCAAAGTGGTAGACCTGGATCCTGCAGACTAGGAGACATGTGCGGCTCATAAGAGTTGAGAGTTTCTCCACTACTGTCAGGAATGAGGCAAGGATTTCCCCTGTCATCACTGTTACTTGACCCAGTACTGGAAGTCCTAACCACACCAATCATGCAACAAAAAGAAATAAAGGGCATCCAAATCAACAAGGAAGAAGTAAAACCTTCATTATTTGCTGATGACACGGTACTCTATATTGAAAACCTGAAAGATTCCACCAAAAAATGACTAGAACTGACACGCACATTCAGCAAAGTTGCAGGACACAAAATCAATGTAGATAAATCTATTGCATTTGGAAGAACATTCCATGCTCATGGATTGGAAGAACAAATATTGTTAAAATACATGTATTACCCAAAACAATCTATACATTTAATGCAATCCCTATCAGAATACCAACGGCACTTTTCACAGAGCTAGAACAAACAATCCTGAAGTTTGTATGGATCCACAAAAGAGCCCAAACAGCCAAAGCAACCTTGAAAAAGATAAGCAGAACTGGAGGCATCACAATTCCAGACTTCAAATTATATTACAAAACTGTAGTGATCAAAACAGTATGGTACCAGCACAAAAACAGACACACAGATCAATGAAAGAGAATGGAAAACCCAGAAACAATCCCACAACTATACCATCAATTAATCTTTGACAAAGCAGGAAAGAATATCCACTGGGACAAAGAGAGTCTCTTCAACAAATGGTACTGGGAAAACCGGACAGCAACATGCAAAAAAATGAAACTGGACAACTTTCTTACACTGTACACACAAAAAAATTCAAAACAGGTTAAAGACCTAAATGTGAGACTGGAAACCATTAAAATCCTAGAAAAGAACACAGGCAGTAACCTCTTTGACATTGGCCTTAGCAACTTCTCACTAGCTATACCACCTGGGGCAAGAGAAACAAAAGCAAAAACAAAGTATTGGGACTTCTTTCATTGATCTATGTGTCTATTTTGTGCTGATACCATACTGTTTTGATCACTACAGCTTTGTAATATAACTTTAAGTCTGGAATTGTGATGCCTCCAGTTTTGCTTCTTTTTCAAGGTTGCCGTGGCTATTCATCAAGTACTGATACATGTTATAACATGAACGAACCTTGAAAGAACTATGCTAAGTTCTCTCAAAAATAATATACATTATTTTAACATTAAACATTTTAATGTTTATTTATTTTGCTTGAGAGTGCAAGCAGGGGAGGGGCAGAGAGAGAGGGACACAGAATCAGAAGCAGGCTCCAGGCTCTGAGCTGTCAGCACAGAGCCTGACGCAGGGCTGGAACTCACGAACCGTGAGATCATGACCTGAGCCCAAGTCGGACGCCCAACCGACTAAGCCACTCAGGCGCCCCATTGTTAAAACTTTTTAAAAATAGTATTCAAGTGCTAAGACTGATAAATGATAGCCTTACTGCTGGAAAGTGAGGACTGTGTCTCCAATGTTAAGGGAACTACTGTAATTCTGTTCAAGCCTGTTTTTGTCAATTAGGAATAGAGTCAAAAGTGGTCAAATTTTCCAAATTTATTTAAAAGAAAAAAAAAAAACTCTGAAAATCCTACCGTTAATGTAAATTCTCCCAGGGTAAAATATTGTAAACTAATTCAACACTGGACAAACAACACATTTGAAGTCAAGTCTCATCACACAAAAGTTACAAAAAGTTGCCATTTTGTAACACGCTATTATTTTGGTATACTGATGTCTTTCACAATGTTTGTGATTACAGAGCAATGTGGCCTCAATATTAATTTCTTCATGCTATCAGGATTATTTAGATATCTATTGTAATAGCAACCATCGATATTTATGGAAACTTTATAACATTCCAAGCCTGTATATTAACTCATTTGTACATTCTATTGGTTAGATCTTATTATCATCCCCATTTTACAGATGAGAAATGTATGTTCCACAGAGTTAAATTACTTGGCTGAAGTCCCACAGTTGTAATGCCGAACTAGGATTTCAAAGCAGTCATCCGATGCCAAAATTCTTCACAATTCTTCTGTACTGCCCCTTTACACGTTGATGTTCTTGGGCACGTGGTTTCTGCCTTCAGGCCTCTTGGAATCTAATAGGGAGAAGACATGACAATTCCAGTACAAGGTGGATGCATTAAAAGAAATGCAATAATATGTTATAAAGGAAAGCACTTTAACTTAGGCGCAATGGTTGACAATTTAGCTGATGTTTTTGATGTATAAAGTGAATTTGCTAGAATGAAAAAGAGGAATAAATTATTTGAACCAGAGAATGCTCAGAATGTATAAAATGTAAGATTGAAAGTCAGAAAGTTACTCCGGAATCATAAATACCATGATGCAACATAGAAAGCGATGGGAATACATTTGGAAATCTGATGAGTGATGGATGGGGACAAATGACAAAAGAAGTAATTAAATGTTCTCAGCAGTGAAGAGCTGTTGAAGGTTTGTGTTTTAGAAGAAACACGATGACATTTAGAGTAGAGGCTGATTTGAAAAGAAAGAAGCAAGATAATCATTTAAAAAATGATTACAACAGTACTGGAAAAGATGATAAACACTCACAGAGTAGCAACAACTTAGCTTTGTTTTCAGTGTGTGCTTAACTGGTTAATGATGTGATTGTGTGTGTGTGTGTGTGTGTGTGTGTGTGTGTGTGTGTGTAAGTATGTACATGTGTATGTGTTTCCCCAATCATTGAAGATCTTAAAAAAGTATTTGAGCATATCACATGTTTGTTATTTATGCTGCCTTTATAGCACATATAATCTCTAAGTTAAATTTGAAAAAGCTTAATAAGTACTTTCTTTCATAAAACAATTGTGTGAAAGTGGACAAAATACTTTTGATTTTAGGTACTGTAGCAAACACAATAATTACTAACATAGATAAGAATATAGCAATGTCATTCTAAATTAAATTTCATATCTGTATTGAGAAGAAAAATTCCCCCCTCACCTCCGGAAGGACTTCAGATTACAAGGTAAAGTTTTGTGAAATTCATAAAACCTTGTGAAGGCAAACAAGAATAAACATATAGAAATACAATTTAAAATATACTCATTGGAAGCTTGATTCATAACCTGCTACATGGTTTCATATTCCTCCTTTTATAATATATATTACTGAGAATACAGCATCTAGTATATAAAATTTTTGGTGGACAATACATTTCTAAAACATCTGCCACATTGTAATGAAATGCCCTTCTTTGTAAATTTTTAAGATTCTATTATGGGCTGGCATGGAACAAAAATGCAGGTTTTTTTTTCTTTGAAAAAGGAAAACAGTGCCACCTAATGTTAACTATCACTAGTAAAACATATGGAAGTTTACATAATCTTGCAGAAAATAATTGATCTCTCAAAATACTTTCTTAAAATAATTTTATGATTAAGTAAGTTACAATTTGAGATTTATATGAAAGGAAAACAAAACACGTATTTGATGCTATGCTTGGTAAAATATAAAATGCATTTTCTGACATGTTCCTCAAGCCCCTCATTTAACTCGTAATTTACTTGAATTGCTATGTAAAATATTCTGTGATGGGACATATTTATAGTGGGTACCCTTACATTCCGTGTTGCACTAACACAGAGGTATTTAATAAATATTTACTGGTTTGAATTCTCTTACATAATGTGGCTGTGATAAATAGATTTAAATTCTAAATATAGATAAGAGAATAAAATGACAGGAATGAAGGAATACATATTTAACAGTGTATTTTCATTATAATACATTATAATCATTATAGAAATTGGAAATCATTATAGAAATCATAATCATTATAGAAATTGGAAACAATCCAAAGAGTAGAAGCAAAAATAAATGGTTTCATTAGCCACAAATAATCTTTTATTTTATTTTATTTATTTATTTGTTTGTTTGTTTATTTGTTTGTTTATAATTCTGGACTATTTCCTTAGCAGGTTTGTTTAGTGTTGTTTTTTTTTTTTTTTAATGATCATGAATTATTTAGGGGTACCTGTGTAGCTTAGTTGGTTAAGCTTTGGACTCTTGGTTTCAGCTTAGGTCATGATCTCAAAGTTTCATGAGTTCAAGCCCGTTTCTGGCTCTGCACTGACATCACAGAGCCTGCCTGGGATTCTGTCTCTCCCTCTCTCTCTGCCCTTCCTCTACACACACTGTCTCTATCTTTCTCAAAATAAATAAAATAAACTTAAAAATGTGATTTAAAAATTATTTAAAATTTTTCAAATCAATTTGAGCTTTAAATCTAACTTATAGTTTATTTTTAAATCTCCAAACCTTAATTTAGTGTTTCCATCATATTTATTCAAATGGAATAGTGTCATTTACTTAACCAATTTACTATTTGGGGATATTAGGATGCACCGTATTTTAATATATTATAAAATTTAGGCAATGTTATGGTGTATATCTTTGCCACATATTCTTTTAGCAATATATTTTAAGATTATATCTTTATGCCAGAAGGAGAGAATTCATATAACTTCATAAAGTTGTTGATGTTCTGCATTTTCCCACCTGTAACTTTTAATTCCACATGATGTTTAAAAAGAAAAATATCAATAAAAAGAATCCTTATTTTAATATTAAGAACTCCAAAACACCCAGATTATCATTTTGAGTCGAAATTAAAACCCAAATCTTTATGTATTAATTTAATACTATCCTACTATGTATTAATATATAAAAGAAAAATTACATTTCAGCTTTTATTTATGCCCATGTGACTGACTATTCTTTAATTTTTCATAAAAAAATAGTTCTATGGTCTCCATTTAAATGTAATTTAACCCCATTATCTCTCTAACATAGAATATACTTAAATTAGCATATCAGAAACACAAATTCTTACTAATGTTAGATTAAGTAGATATGTTAATCAATTTTCCTAAGACCATCTTTTTCCTATGGAATTGATAAAATAGTATTTACTGAAGTATAATGTAGATACAGCAGCTTACACTGATCATAAATGCACAGCTCGATGAATTTCCACATAGTGAATATGCACATTTAACCAGAAGCCAGTTCAAACAGCTCACCAGAGGTCTCTTCCATCTCCCATGTTTATATTTTTCTTAGGTCACTACACCACCCCTGCCCGCCCCCACACCCAAACAAAGGTGACCACTCTTCTGAGTTTTAACACCACAGAGGGTCAATTCATAAGTGGAATTCTATAATTTGTATATTTATGTGGTGGGTTTCTAGTACTCAAAAATATGTAAGTTTCATCCATGTGGATTCAAGTAGTTACAGTGTGTTCATTATCATTGGTCAGTAACATTCCATTGTTAAAAATAGACCAGAGGTTGTTTATATATGCCACTGTGCCCCATAGGCCAAATTTGGCCTGTCCCTTTGTTTGTCCCTGAAGTTTTTTTTTTTTTTTTTTAATTTTTTTTTAACGTTTATTTGTTTTTTGAAACAGAGAGAGACAGAGCATGAACGGGGGAGGGACAGAGAGAGAGGGAGACACAGAATCAGAAGCAGGCTCCAGGCTCTGAGCCATCAGCCCAGAGCCCGACGCGGGGCTCGAACTCACGGACCGTGAGATCGTGACCTGAGCTGAAGTCGGAGGCTTAACCCACTGAGCCACCCAGGCGCCCCTGTCCCTGAAGTTTTATTGAAACACAGACACAGTCATTTATGTACTTTCTGTGATTACTTTCACACTATGGAGAAGTGGAAAAGTTGTGACAGAGACCATATGTCTTGCCTATGTACTAAATTATTTACTCTCTGGCCTCCTACAAGAAAAAAAATGCTGATCCCTGACCTACGCTACATATGATGAACGTTTACTTTGTTTCCAGCTTGGAGCTTTTAAGTGCTGTTATGAGCAGTACTGAAAATGTACTTTGGTAAATATATAAACACATTTCTACAGAGTTGCTATAAAGGACTAGAATCCTAGTTCCGTGGATCTGAATGTGGTTACGTCAGATGATATTAGTAAAGAGTTTTTGTGTCTTTTAAATAAGTTTACCAGCTTACATAAGTATTCCAATTAATCCACACCTGCTTCTGGGCTGACTTGGCATATCTTCATTTTATCCGTTTTGCTGGGTATGTAGTAGTGTCTCATTGTGATTTTGATTTCCGTTTCCTTACTAATTAAGTTGAGCATCCTTTAGTATGTATAAGTGGCCATTTTGGTTATCTTCCTTCACAAAGTGCCTATTCAAGTAAGTCCTTTTTCTCTTTCCTTATTGGGCTCTCTTCCTTCTCTCTGTTGTAGATATCTATAAATATATAATGGATGTGAGTCATTTGTAGATATGTTTATTGCAAAATGTTTTTCCTACACTGTGGTTTGCCTTTTTCACTCTCTAAATTATATCTTAAAAAAGTGAAGTTGTGAACTTTAATGTGGTATAATTTATTCATTTTTTCTTAAATATTTGGAAACGTTGTTTTCCTTTGCAAGAAACTTTGAACACTCCAAATTCTTGAGAAGATTTGCCTATGTTTTCTTTTAAAAGATTTACCATGTTACCTACACATGTAGATCCTCAATTTACCTAAAGTTGACTTCATTGTGTATGTGAAGTAGAGATGGTGGGATTTTTTTGCTTTTTTTTTTTTTGTATAAATATGCAATTTATCCAGCACCATTTATTGAAAACATAATCCTTTCCCCCTTGCCCAGCAACATCATCTTTACCATATCAGATTTTAATGTATTTTTCTCCACATGTTAATTTTCTTTATTTTTTTTGGAATATCTATTATATTCCATCTTTACTAATCAGTTTTAGTATTGTAGCCTCCTAAGTCCCAATAATTGGTAAGGCAAGTAATCCTACATAACTCCTCAAAATTAATTTCAATTTTTTATAAATATAGTAATGTTCACTAAATAGTCTATGTACTATCTTTCATTCGTCTGCCTTCTGAAGTTAGGCAAAGCTATGTGATTAGTCTTATTGAAGTGTTTACAAACAGAAGTGTCACTTCCGGGCTAAAGCATTACTGAGGACAAGAGTTTCCTTTCACTTAATGCCAGGTTTCCGTGTGATTATTAATATTATACCCGAATTATTTATTTCAAAAAAAGACACTGAATCATGGAATGATGTTTGCCAGATGGATATTGCTCTCAACCACAAAAAGAATCTCCAATTAAATAGAGGTCTTGTCAGCCAATATGGCAAAGCACAAATGAATAAAAGAACTCTTCTCCCAGGAAAAAAAAAAAAAAAAGAATGAAGAATGAAATAATCAGGTATGTGCAGCTCCATGTAATGTGGATTACTTCACATTTCTCAAGAAAAAACAGTCTCAAGAATCAGTTTGAGCCAAGTCATAACTTAATAAGAACAATTCCACTGTTGCTATGGAAACCAACATAGTAGAGAGGCATCATGTTTTTGTGTCTCCCGTCTCCCCTTCCAAACCCCCAGAGCATTGGGGCACAGAATCATAAAGTAATTCCAACCACCAAGGTTATAAAATCTGATGAGGAGTGATGGGGACACTGAGTTGGCTTGACCACTGATCCACACATCACACTGGGACAATATAGCAAGTACAGTCACTGAAATTCATAGATAAGGAGAGAACAGGCTTCCTCAGGATGAGCTATAAAAAGTAGCACCTGTAGTAGGAACCCAACATATGTTATACCAAAACCACTGGCAAAGCAAACTCATTCAATTACCTTCTTTCAAACCAACTATGTATTACATTTAAAGGGGAAAAAGTGAGTAGTTCATTGACAAAAGCTTTTCAGCAAAAATTACTATACAACTTATATGGATTAGTAGTCAATAACCTTTTGTCTCCTATATTTAAGGGAGAAAAGGTGAAAACACAAAGATACCTCTATACATGTAAAAAGACGAAACTGGACTTCAGAAAATTAATTCCTCTCACACAGGGAGGAAAGGAAAAGATTTTTAAAAATATTTTAATAAATGCTGCATTATATAGTTTTTAACACATATACACACTTATACATGTATATTCTTCTATCGATCTTTTGCTAGAAATAAAACATGTAAAGCATGTTAACCCATTAGTCACCTGATAAATACACTTTTTGGATGCAGGTGCCTTTTTAGGACCTCTTTGACTGGACTCATTAAAACTAAGAATCACCTATTCATGCTCTAATTTATAGACAGGCATAATTTATATATTTATTTATTTCATTTATTATATGCTAGTATATATTTATTTATAGTGTTATATATTTATATGTACATGAAACATATACTATATATAGATATTTAGATACAGATATATCTCCCATATACCTCCAGAAATATGTTAATACTTTATCCAACTTTTTCTTCTAGAATTCCTATACTGTAATTACATGTACAAGGGCATGTCAGTGTAAGGCAGAAAGTGATGTAAGTAACCTTTTTAGATCATATGATCACAAACGCATTAATGATAGAACTGATTCTGCATTTGGAGACGCCATCAAAGCCTTGCTGTAGTTAAACATGTATTAGGAGAAGCATAGAAAGCTTCCAGGTAAGAGTGTCCATACCCCAGATTCCCAGATTGGCTAACTGGATCAATCAATTCAATTTATCTAACACTTATTGAGTGCTAAAAAAACATAAAAAGCTTATAATTATTACTACAGAAGTATTATGTAGAAGGAAATAAACCTTATCTTGAAATACTTTTTTCCCCCATGTTTATTTATTTATTTTGAGAGACAAAGAACATGTGTGTGAGTGGAGAGGGGACCGAGAGAGAGGGAGAGAGAAAATTCCAAGCAGGTTCCCTGCTGTCATCGCAAAGCCTGACACGGGGCTTGATCTCACAAGCTGTGAGACCATGAGCCTAGCCAAAATCAAGAGTTGGACGCCTAACCGACTGAGCCACCTAGGCACTCCAGGAAATACTTTTAAAGAGGATTTGGGGCCCCTGGGTGGCTCAGTCAGTTACGCGTCCGACTTCAGCTCAGGTCATGGTCTCAGGGTTTGTGGGTTGGAGCCCCGTGTCAGGCTCTGTGCTGTAGCCTGTTTCAGATTCTGTGTGTCCGTCTGCCTCTGTCCCTTCCCCATTCTCATTCTGTCTCTGTCTCAAAAATAAGTAAACATTTTAAAAAAAATTTTAAGAGAATTCAAGTGTTATTGTGGCTTCAGAGATGCTTTGTAGTTTTTTCAGGGTGCTTGAAGTATAGATGAGAGTTTGATAATAGAGAAAGGTAGAAGAAAATTTCAGATAAGGGAACAGCATGAACAATAACAGAGTATAGGAGATACAAAAAGATGTTATTTAAGTCAATTTCAAAAAAAAAAAGACTTTCTCCACTCCAAATTATTATATATTCAGCATGTAGTGTCTCTGATCTCATCATTGTAAATTTTAGTAGCTCAGAGATACTTCCATACTTTCCTTCGAAGAAAATTAATTTTGATGTCAGAGTTAATGACCCAAATTTCACTACCAGATTACATTACTGATTCATTTCTGCTTCATAACATTTACATTTCTTTTCTGCTTACGAACTTGACAATATTTTAAAAATAGTTTGTAAATTCAAAACTTGATTTTCAATCTTAACAAATTTTCAATTTATTTCAAAATCTTTAGCAGTCTTCTTTTTATTTCCTTTTTCATTTGGAGTGGCCCTGTGTTTGGTCTGTTCTTGAATAATGAAATATTGCACAATTATATTTCATTACATACAAAGTGCGAAAAGTAAATATTCTAGAAATGTCAAACTTTATAGGCACAATAACTGACCTACAATGCATTTGAATAATTGTTAAAATTTAAGACAAGGTTACATTTGCAATTATAACTATTCAGTATATAAATAATATAAGTATAGAGACATGGTTTGTCATATTTTCATAAGGAAAATTTCATTTTAAGGATATAAAAACATTAGTATCATTAAAAAATAATCATAGATTTTAATGTATTAAAATGCTTACTTTATATATTTGATTATTATTAATTGTAATTCTAGACTTTGTAATTTATTAATATATACCTTGACTGATTCTTTATTCTGGAATAAACAACTAAACTGTTTGGTTTGAAATCCCAAACCTTCCATAATTAAATCTCCAAAAAGTTTCCAAGATATATTTTAATTTTACTTGCATAAGTTCTCTGATTCTTTTGAAAAGGTCTACAGGATTTGTAATCATTTTACCTCTGTGAATTGACTAGGAAAATGTCATTAATTAATTATTTTCACCGAAACAACTAGTCTTTCATGGATTATAAAATGCAGCAGAAGTGACATTTTGTTCTTTGATATCTTTCCAGACGAAGTCACCTATTCTGATCCAACAGTCTCTGTGATTTCTGTATCTTTTGACCAACATGCACCATGCTCATGCTAAATATATTCCTGTCGGTAGGACTATATTGCCGTAAGCTGGGACATAAGTCGGTCTGTATGCTGCGCACCATCTCAGGGCATTCCTTTTATTTCCATCCTTTTCTCACATACCTGCCCAACATGCCTTGGAAGTAATGTTCAAAAGCTCTGGTATATACAGAGGCGCCTGTGTGGCTCAGTCAGTTAAGCATCTGACTTTTGATTTCAGCTCGGGTCATGATCAGGTTCATGAGTTTGAGCCCTGCGTCGGGCTCTGCGCTGGCAGTGTGGAGCCTGCTTGGAATTCTCTCTCTCCCTCTCTCTCTGCCCCTCCCCTGCTTGTGAGCTCTCTCTCTCTCTCTCTCTCTCTCTCTCAAAATAAATAAACAACAACAACAAAAATAACCTCTGATATGGTATATATTACCAATCACTAGCCTCATGTACTGCCTGGGACAAGTGTTCATGCTATTTTACCATTCTTATTTAGACATATAATAAAATGTATGTTTCTACATTAGAATACTTATACTAAATAGTCTGTTTTATTTTATATTGATTGCATTTATTATTGTATATTATTATTCATGCTTAATATTATATGCTTCTAAAATAGAATGTCTCCTATGTTTGACATCATAATGAACTTATTGCTGTCCTAATAACGATTCTTGATTTCAGAAAAAGAGGTAATACCTTGCAGTATCTTCAAGAATTAAATTAACTTATTTGCAACCCTTTGGTGATAACTATTGTCTACAAAAGTACCCTAAAAGTTGTGCCAAGTAGATGCACTTCCTGCCATTAAGAAGTTTACAGTATAATTCTTCTTAACATCAAAGCAACAACAGAAAGAAATATTTTTTGCAAGTACTCAAACTCCTGTTCCATAAAGGAAGTTCATAAAGTTTTGGGGATAAATAAATGAAAACAATAATCTTAGGGACAGAACTTTGTCATCATGTTTATGAACATGGAAGAAATAAACAACATCTAATTTCAAAGAATATAAACAAGATATATCTGCTAGAGCCAATTTCATTCCAAATGCTTATACTATACCAGGGAATAAATAAATGAAGACTCTTGAAAATGTGTTTTTTCTCTTTATTAAGAATCCCTCCCCACCCCATGACAGTGTAGTTCAAGAAATATCACAAAATACACAAATGTCACAAGGCTTGATTAGTTGCCAAATTATGTTACCAACAATTAGTGTTAAGAGAATTTGAAATTTGGCATATTGTGTTTATGAAAGATACACTCATATGCATATATGTTAATTCTCTTTTGTGCATTTTATCTCACATCAAAAATGTATTATCAATGAGATAGCATTGTGTGAAAATGGAACAAATTGCACACATTACCATTTCAGAATACGGCTGCCTGCCTTTTCAATCTGTTCAGGCTAAGCCTCCAATTCACTTTAAAGATGAAAGTTTGTTTAGGTAAATGAAATAATTATAGCATTTGTATATTAAGAATAAAACCTCAGTCAATCAAAAATGTTGTTTATAAAGAGTTTACAACAATCCATAAGGAGGGTTGCAATATAATGTTTAACGAAAAATGCATAGCTTAAATCTATATTCTTTACTTATTGCAAATATTTTTGTAGAAAAATGAGTGTAAGTATAAAAGAAGTGATATGTATGTATAGATATATGCTTGTATAAAATAAGTAAAGTGACTTAAAATAAATGTACAAAAATGGAATCAATAGTTGAATCTTAGTGTTTCTGATAATTAACATCGATAACTATGAATGATTACTAAAATATTTACATACATTTAATTTTGACAGTAGCACTGCAAAGTCCTGGATGCTCTGCTTGTACAGACCTGCTTCATTAGCCTCCCCACCTTCATAGCAGCTACAATTGAGCAGACGTTTTGTAAAATCTCATCCTGTTTTATTCTTTACAGTGAATTGGACTTTGGCTGAGCATTGGCCCAAACTTGGGTCAACCAGGGTACCTTTCATGGTCATTTGTCATCTGATCTGAGAACTCGAAAAAGAAAAATGAGGGTTTAGATGACAAGAAAAATAGAGGTGGGAGATGGTTGGTGTTTATTCCTGTATTTTCAAATTCCCTTCGATACCACTTTTCCTCCTTTCTGAGATCACACTATATTTCCATATCTGAATTTATGACACACCCTATTTGTACACCAATAATTAATTTCTGAATGTGCTCCTGTGAAATTGAAATTATTTAAAACCAACATAGTACAATTACTCTAATTCTCTGAGGAAATTGAAGTTAAGGGAAGTTAAGTACCTTTCCCCAAAGTCATACAACTACTGGAGCTCAGAGGTATCTTTTGGACTCAGGTCTGACTTCAACATCCACACTCATTCCCTTACACCAAGATCAGGAAGAGTGAGGGATTACTGATGACTCATGAGCTTTTAAATTTTTTTGAAATGTTTCCTATATTTTCCAAATTTTCTATAATGATAATTTATATATATGTACATATGTATGTGTATATATATATATATATATAATTTGTACATTGTAAGGCTCTATTATTAAAATTTGAGAACTTGAGCATATAATAGGTATCTGGAGTTGGGGATTGGAGTGTTGAGTTCTGTGGAAAGGAGGAAATGTATTGAAATGATACCAGAGACCAATTTCATCTGTTCTACCTCTTTTTGTTTTTATATATTATAGTCAATTGTTGGATATATTCCTTGTTTGCCTATGAGTGTATATTATGCAGTTTGGGATATAATGATATCTATCTATCTATCTATCTATCTATATAGATCTATATCTATCTATCTATCTATCTAGATAGATAGATAGATAGATATTATATCTGTGTCTACATCTGCATCTACACACACACAGATCTGTACTTTGCTGCTATATGTTGAGGCTATGTTATTAGGTGCTTATGAATGAATAATGAATATGTTTTCCAGGTGGATTAAAACTTTACATTATAAAATACTCCTTTTTAACTCTATTAATGCTTTTAGCTTAAAGTCTGATTTAGCATTACAAATATAGCCATATCAACTTTCTATGTATTGATATTTTTGTTATATATGCATTTTTAAACTCTTTATATCTTTTTATTTTAGATATCTTTCTTATAAAAAGCAGTTTTGTTTTTTTAAAGTGGGATAATCTTTGATTTATAATTGGACTCTGATCCATTTACATTTATTCTTATATCAATATATTTGAGAATTGAGATAGATCAAACCCTTTTTGGATTGCTTTATCTTTTTATGATTCTACCTGTTCTTGTTTCTCTCATTTTTTACCTACTCTTTGATTGGTTACTATCATTAGTGATTCCCCTGGAGATTTCAAAATGATTCTTAACTAATTAAGGTCTAAATATCAATCAGCTTTTTACATCTTCTACAAAAATATGCAAGGACTTTAGAAAAATAAAGTTCCCATTATGCCCTCCTGATTATTCCTCTTGCATTGCCAACATTCATTTTTTTAAATTTCTTTTTTAATAATTGTTTTAAAAGTTTATTTATTTATTTAGAGAGAGAGAGAGAGACAGAGACAGAAAGCAAGTAGAAGAGGGGCAGAGAGAGGGAGAGAAAGAGAATCCCAAGCAGAGGCATGGACTCATGGATCTCTCACGAGATCACCTGAGCAGAAGTAGGATGCTCAATGGACTGAACCACCGTGATGCTCTGCATTTCCAACATCCAAATGGGAGCTTTACCTTTCTTCTGGGAGAACAATTTTTACTACTTCTTGTTCTGCCATCTGCTGAGTATATATATATTTAGTTTCCTTAATTTTGTCTGAAAATGCAAAGAGGTTTTTCAACTTTGGAGATGTTTAAGTCAACAGTTGGGTTTAAGCTTTTGTTACTGTTGCTTTAAGCTTTTGAAAAGGCATTCGTAAATAAGGAAAAAGGGAAATTGACCTCAAATATTCGGCTCTCTGAACCTCATTAAAGCTGGTTCTGGCCTGGTGTGTAAAGTAAATACAGTGGCATTTCAAGTCATTTAGTGGTTAAAACAATTCTACGTATTTTCCGCACAGATGAATGGATTGCTTGAATGGTTTTTGTCTGGGCCAGATGTGGCTATTCTTGGCTGGGCGTGCCCCTGTATTTATGGATGAGTGACAAAGTGCTGGTTGGTTTAGGATGTCCTTGCCTGGACAAGCTCAGCGATGTTCCATGTGTTATACCATCCTCGGGCAGGATAGCCTGGCCTTGGTCTAATCATGGTGGCAGAGTTCCAAGAGACAGAGCGGAAGCTTGAAATCTCTTTTGAAACTTAGATTCAGAACTGGAAAACTGCCACTTCTGTCAGATTGCTTTGGCCAAAGCAAGTCCCAAGACCAGCGTAGATAAGGGGGCAGGAGAAAGATTCCATCTTCTGATGGGAAGAACCAAAGAGTCGCATTGTAAATGGTCCAGACATCACAAGTAATCTATCACAGCTGATAATACTTTATGAATTTATTAGTAGTCTCTTGCTTTTAAAGTGATATGCGAATATATCTTATCTGGCTTTTCTAGTTGTCCTCTGAGGTGGAGGTGATCTGATTTATTTAGTCTAGCATTAGTATTACTGGGAGACTATTATTTCTGCTTTCTAGGAACTCTTATTGTACAAACTGGCACAGCTAGCAATCGTGAAACTATTATATTTTTGCAATAGTGGAACTATTATATTTTTGTTAAAGAAAGACAATAATTATGTAAGTGGCATTACTTCCCCCCACCCTCCCCACTAAGCAGTAATACTCACTCAGTCACATAAAATACACTGGCTGGGAGGTCAGGCAGTTGTTTAGTGATACTCCATTTGCTCCCAAGGGGTTCATATACTAGCATGCTTAGTTATGTTTACTTCAAGTGGCTACATCATGTAAATTTAGTTCTTGACATGCAATTCAGGAAATTGAGTCTCTTTTATACGGTTCACTGATTATAAAGTCCATGCACAGTTTATTGGATGGTTTCCACTCAATCAGTCTGCCTGGCGTAATTTTTCCCAAGGGATTGGAACTTGATGTTGTTATTTCAATCCCAAGCAGATCTACTTGCATTGTAATAGTTGGGAACTCATGATTTCCATTTACGCTGACTTTCACAGACGTGCTAAACTGTTGTTTCCTTTTCCCTGCTAGCACCAACGCGAGAAAAACAAACCGAAGCCAGTTGCAAGTAAAGTAAGAGTAAAGAGGGTATGCTCTATTAAACAACTGCTTGGGATATTTCCCATTATTTTCTTTTATTCTACATGAGGAAGAAGGAAAATTATTAATTTGTAAAAAGTACCTATTGTTTTCTCTTTGGCAACGTCACCAGTTTTAAATCCTGCACTCCCAAATGACATTACTCTTTATCAAATTATTAAATTGGTAATGTTTAGTATGGTAGAGAGACAGCATAACTTACCTTACTAGCCCATTTAATGGAAGAATAATGCTAATTTCAAAGGCTGCGTGGTATGGTTCATCACAACTTTACTTTCTTCTTTTCAATATTTATTTTTCTAAAGATGATCAACCAATTAGCAAATATTAATTCATTTGCTACCTTATGACCAGCACTAGACTCTCAGAAATGAAGGCATGAGAAATATCCCTTTTTAGAAGAACACAGATAAAAAGATGTTTAAAAAAGAAGCCTCCACATTTAAAGTGCAGAGTAATTAAATGCATATGTAAATACATTTTTTTCAATATATGAAATTTATTGTCAAATTGGTTTCCATACAACACCCAGTGATCATCCCAAAAGGTGCCCTCCTCAATACCCATCACCCACCCTCCCCTACCTCCCACCCCCCCATCAACCCTCAGTTTGTTCTCAGTTTTTAACAGTCTCTTATGCTTTGGCTCTCTCCCACTCTAACTTTTTTTTTTTTTTTCCTTCCCCTCCCCCATGGGTTTCTGTTAAGTTTCTCAGGATCCACAAAACAGTGAAACCGTATGGTATCTGTCTTTCTCTGTATGGCTTATTTCATTTAGCATCACACTCTCCAGTTCCATCCACGTTGCTACAAAAGGCCATATTTCATTCTTTATCATTGCCACGTAGCATTCCATTGTGTATATAAACCACAATTTCTTTATCCATTCATCAGTTGATGGACATTTAGGCTCTCAACAATAGCCAAATTATGTAAATACATTTTTAATACTCATTGTAAAAAGTCACACCCCAAAACTGATTTCTTTTTTTTTTTTTTAATTTTTTTTAAGGTTTTTTATTTATTTTTGAGACAGAGACAGAGCACAAACAGGGGAGGGGCAGACAGAGTGGGAGACACAGAATTGGAAGCAGGCTCCAGGCTCTGAGCCATCAGCCCAGAGCCCCAAAACTGATTTCTAAGGACCATACAAAACACTGTAATTCCCCCTGGCTATTCTTTCAAACTGCAAAAATGTCTACCTCCCTCAGAACTCCCAAAGCAGTAAATTTATAGTAATTATATAGATAAATATCACAATCTACCTTCCTGTGTAGTTATTTATGACCAGATGATATTTTTTACTCTGGAGAATAAATATTTTGATTAGTAGAGTCTTTATTTGCAAATGCTCCATAAAGCCCAATGCATTAACTGCACATAATAGGTAATCAATAAACAGCAGTGACTGATTAGTCATTGAATAAAAGAGTAAAAATCAGTGAGTAACTTAAAATTTGTTTGAGGATATTTTAGGCTTGAAAACAAATAGTATGTAAATAAGCAAAATTCTGAGAAGAGAATTATAGAAAAGCAAAGTGTATAAGAAATATGCGACAAATCTGGAGATAGTGAATATATTTTCCTAGCTGAAATACAAGAGGCCATTGTGGATTATGGTGGAAAAGCCATAATTTGAAGTCAATCTATCAAAGGATCTGAATATCAGATGTCACACTTTAGGCTTGATGACAAATATTTAAGTCAATCCTGGGTCTTGATTAATGGAATAACATCCAGAAAGCAAATCAGCTCATCACTCTCCTCACTAACCACCAGCTGAGCAAATTTTCCTCAACAAATGGTGTAAATCCTGTTAACGAACGAATTTCACCCTGACTAACCGCCGGAATTTTTCTCAAAACAATCTTCTGCTGGAACGCTTGTCCTTTACTCTTTCTTTTTGCTTATGCCTACTAAGGTCTCAGTTTAGACCTAAATTTACGTAGGCAACCTCCTCTTCCACAACACGAATCCCGTAAGACATACTTCATGTGTTCCTATTTAGGTATTATTACACATCTTTTCTCCTGTCAGAAAAATCTTCAAGCTTCTTTAAAGCACCCACAGATTTCATCTCTTCTTCTAACACCAGAACCTAGCATAGAGCCCGGCACATATTAAGTGCCCAATTGTGATATTTGATTGAACCACTGGTAATGCCTTACGTGGTATACAGCAAAATCGTGGCTTCTGCCCTCCAAATGCCTACAGTAAAATTAGACAAAAAAGATAATCTAAAAGAAGTTAAATAACAACGAAAATGTAAGCAATATCAAACATACACAGTGAATAGTGTAGATGATAAGCTCTTCAGTTTTAGAGACTAGGGAGGAAACTGTGTGATCTGTACTTTCAGGGAGGAATCACAAATGAACTAGGATTTGAGCCAAGAGTCAAAGGATCCATAGGATAAACTGAGAAGACACCAGAAAAGAGACAAATCCGTGTGAGATTTAGTGTAAACAAATACAAGAAGAAAACAGAAAATTACAAGGTATACTCCATGAGCACAGAGCAGACCAGTTTGTCAATGTGGAATTTCACACAGGCAGTAGTAGATGGTGAGACTTGATAACCAAATGAGGAATAAAGGTGAAGGGGGTCAAGAGTTACAAACTTCCAGTTATAAAATAAATATATCATGTTCAGCATAGTGACTATAGTTAATATTGTATTACATATTTGAAAGTTGCTACAAGGGTAGATCTTAAAAGTTCTCATTACAAGAGAAGAAAATTCTATAACTATGCATGGTAATGGATATTAACTAGATTTACTATGGTGATCATTTCAAAATATATACAGATACTGAATCATTATATTGTACACTTGAACTAATATAATGAGAAGCATCAATTATATCTAAAATATAAGGATAGAGTATGAACACTCTTTAATCATGGTTCTGGGATGTAGGATTTAGACAGACCCTCTGTTAAGACAGAAAATGAGGATCAGAGCTTCTGTCCTTCAAATGTACCACCTGCATGAGTCACCTCCCATGTTATTATTAATTCAGGTCGGCCATATTCTCTTTCTGTTTTCCATCTTTATTTTCTCCCCTTAGCCTTGACTATATGCTGATCCAAATAATTTTTTTTTTCCATCTAAAGTCTGGCATTTCTTATTGCAGTAGTTGGTATCTAACCTTGTTCCTGCCTCTATTTCCATTTCTGCCTTACCACCAACGACTGAATGCCAGCCATACTCTTTAATGTTCCTACCTCCATGTATTTATGGCTTCAAGTTTCTTTGTTTTTGTTTTGTTTTGTTTTGTTTTGTTTGCTTTGCTTTGATTTTAGCCAGTCCGGCTGTTTTCTACATTGGTGCATGACACAGAAAGCTTACCAAACAAAACTATCCAGATTTTAGCCCAAACACAATTAGCGTTAGAGAGAATAAAATAATAAAAAAATAAACAGCAATAAAAAATTATCCATGAAGATTAATTTACAACTGTGCATGAAAAAGACTAGAGGGAAAGACATGAGTTTACTTTAGTAGTCTAGGTGAACTTACTAGAAAAGTATTTTTTCAATGTTTCTGGCTTTAATGGATTCTCTAGCCCATCCCCTGTCTATATTCAGGGATGGGACACAAGTGATGGTTCTAAATATCTTACTCTTCTGAGACTTGTGAGTGGGCCCTTGGCACTAATGTATTATAGCATACATCATAGCCTATGATAATAATGGGAAATTGAAATTACTTCCATTTGAGTAAAATAGAATGACGCTCTAGTTAAATATATACAACCAGCTTCAGTTACAGTACAAATCATTTGTAATGTTATTTTATAAATCATAACTCTGAGATAATATCTGGAAAGCAGTTGTTGAAAGACAGAATGGGCTGCTCCATCTTGAGCAGCACCGAGGTTTCCTCCTACAATGGGAAATTCCATTCGCCTTATTTTCACTTCTTTTTAAAAATTGTTTCAGAGAAATGCGCAGTCATTGCCTAGTTCTCTCAAACATGTCAACTCTTTTGTTTTTTACTTTATTCATTCTATTTGAGACTATTTTCTGATGCGTCTAGCCAGGATGACATTTGTTTACTACATTAAAAGAAGCTATTTCTAGATGCAATTACGAAGTAATTTGTCTTCTGTCAATATGCCTCCATTTTTCTTAAACTAACTCAAATACAAAGTTACACAGACAGTACCCAATTGTTCTTATTTCACACTGCTTTTCTTTTCCTGGAATATTTGTCTATGCTTTGGTGGGAACTTCTAAAACCTAATTTAAAAAGAAATTCTTCTTGATGTTTTGATTTAATCAGTTCCTCATGTAATTGGGTACACACCAAAAAATGAAACAAAAACAAACCGACCTGTAAATGAAAGGCGAGGTATAATTTTCAAATCGAAATCATGTTGTATGAAAATTTTACTATCAATATTCCATTGGAAGCAAGGAAGAATTTTCCAAAAGTATCAAAATGTGGATTACTGAAAAGAGATTTTAAAAATAGAAATGAACATGATGTACCAAAACTGTATCCCACTTCATATTTGATCCTGGCCTACAGATTGTTAAATACAAAGCTTAGTTGTTTTTGTTTTTGTTTTTTTTAAATAGAATCACGTATATTGCCACATTGCCATTTGATTATTAATGCAGAAAATTCGTCTCCCTCCCTGCCTTATAGGATGATTCTTCCAGAATTTAAATAAATATTTATCAAAAAACGATATGCATATAAAGCAAACATTTTAAGTATAATTGGTAAAAATTACCTAATAATAACAAAAGCTGATATGTATGTGCACTTGCCATACACCAGGTATGTTAAGGCGCACTCTCTCTTGTGTGCTCTCTCTCTCCACATATACTTGATCTTCACATATACTTGCGAAATCTGTTCATCATACACTCTCAGTTCTAATCTGACGTTTTAGGCAAGACTTCAGAACACTTCCAACGTTATTCTAAGCCAGATTCATTTCTTAGAGGTTTCTAAAGGATCTCATCTCTTTGCTTTGGTTTTTTTCAGAATTACTAACATTGTTAGAAACTGTGATTATTGTGATTATTCTTTCAAATATTTCACTCCTCCCATAGCCTGTAAACTCCATCAGACCAGATAATATGTAACCCCCTCTCTTCTCTACGAATGTAGCATCCAGTGTATCCTTGAGCACATAACTGGGGATCAATAAATATTTAGTAAATTATTTAATTATTTAACATATTTGCTCATAAAACTTTCTGGACTTGACAGTCATTTTCAGAAGTAGATATTTGATTTACTTTTCTATCTTTTTTTTTTACCTAAGTATCCTACGTGTTGATGTCTTACCAAAAAAAAAATCAACAACTTTATGTTGGTTTTTCAAGTTTATTAATATATAATTGTAGTAATCTTCAACTTATAACCTTGAAAATCTACTTTTCTGTAATTATATTTTATATATAAATATATAATATATTTATATTTATATGCATGTAATGAATAAAATATAGAAATATGAATAAAATGTATTATTTATAATGTATATGGTTTTAATGTATGTTTTTATATATAAATATAGTGAATGCAAACATAGTCTATAGTCTATATTTGTTCCAAATGAGGTTTGTATTCCAAACTGTTACATACATATTAAGAATTTATATATATATATATATATATATATATATATATATATATATATATACACACACACATATATATCTCATCAGATATCATGGCTTGTCTTAAAGTTAATTTGCTTCTGCTTTATTATTTCTATCCTCACACATTTAAAAGGTTAATATGCTTCACATTTACCTGTGTTAAGAAATACTTTTGTTTTCTACCTTTTTTATGACAACTAGTTTAAGCTGATACAGTTTCTTCGTAGTGACACATAGGCCATATTAGTAAGGTTTTGGTTTTTCATGATATAATATTCTTTATTATTAGATAAATATTCTCAAAGTCACTAGTTATTTCACTTATTTTTTTATTCTTTTTAAAAACTTTAATAAATTATAATTAGAATAGTGTTCATGATCTTCATTTGGGGAATTTATCAAGATTTTTCAAAAAATTTAATAGCCAAGGTATCATCAATCTTTGTGACTATTTCATGATTATATGAAAACAATGGGTATCCTTCCACTGATCTACATGTTTATTTTTGTGCCAGTACCGTACTGTTTTCATCACTACAGCATCGTAATATAGCTTGAAGTCAGAATTGTGATGCCTTCAGCTTTGTTTTTCTTTTTCAAGGTTACTTTAGCTATATGGGGTCTTTTGTAGTTCCATACAAATTTTAGGATTATTTGTTCTAGCTCTGTGACAAATGCAGTTGGTATTTTGATAAGGATTGCATTAAATGTGTAGATTACTTTAGGTAGTATAGACATTTTAATAATACTTGTTCCTCTGGTCCATGAGCATGGAATGTCTTTCCACTGCTTTCTGTGCTCTTCAATTTCTTTCATCAGTGTTTTACAATTTTCAGAGTACAGGTCCTTCACCTGTTTGGTTAGGTTTGTTCCTAGGTATCCTAACGTTTTTTGGTGCAATTGTAAGTGGGATTGATTCCTTAATTTCTCTTTCTACTGTTTCCATATTGGTGTATAGAAATGCAACAGATTTCTGTACATTGATTTTGTATCCTGTGACTTTACTGAATTCATGTATGAGTTTTAGCCTTTTTTTGGTGGGGTCTTTCAGATCTCCAATATAGAGTATCATGTCATCTGCATATAGTGAAGGTTTTACTTATTCTTTGCTAATTTGGAGGTCCTCTATTTCTTTTTGTTGTGTGACTACTGTGGTTAGGACTTCCAGTACTATGTTAAATAACAGTGGTGATGGTAGACATCCTTGTTTTGTTCCTGACCATAGAGATAATGGTCAAAATAAGGCAAAATAAGGCAACAATGGTCAAGAAAAGGCAAAAATAAGCTCTTAGGACCTCATCAAAATAAAAAGCTTCTGCACAGCAAAGAAAACAATCAATACAAGTATCAGGCAACCTAGGAATGGGAGAAGATGTTTCCAAAGGACATATCATAAAGAGTTAGTATCCAAAGTATACAAAGAACTCTTAAGCCTCAACACCTCCCCAAACAAATAATACAGTGAAAAAATGGGCAGAAGACATGAATAGACATTTTTCCAAAAACAAGACATACAGATGGCCAACAGACACACTAAACATTACTCATCATCAGGGAAATGAAAATTGAAACTGTGATGAGATATCACCTCACACCTGTCAGAATGTCTAAAATGAACAACACAAGAAATGACAGGTGTGGGGAAGGATGTGGAGAAAAAGGAACCTTCATGCACTGTTGATGGGAATGCAAACTGGTGCAGCCACTCTGGAAAACAGAAGGGAGGTTTCTCAAAAAGTTAAGAATAGAACTACCCTACAATCCAGTAATTGCACTACAAAAATACTAATTCAAACTACAAAGTACTAACAAAAATACAAAAATAGTAATTCAAAAAGATACATGCACCTTAATGTTAATGGCAGTATTATCTATAATAGCCAAATTGTGGACACAACCCATGTCCGTTGACTAATGAATTGATGAAGAAGATATCATATATATGTATGTGTATATATATATATATGTGTGTGTATATATATATATGTACACATACATATATGTATATATGTATGTACACACACACACACCCCACCACCAGCACCGCCACACCACACACCTGAATATTACTCAGTCATAAAAAGAATGAATTCTTGCTATTTGCCACAATGTGGATGGAGCTACAGAGTATTATGCTAAGCGAAATAAGTCAGAGAAAGACAAATACCATATGATTTCACTCATATGTGCAATTTAAGAACAAAACAAATAAGCCAAGGAAAGAGGGCAGAGAGAAAGGAAAATCCAAAAACAGACTCTTTCCTATAAAGAAACTGATGGTTACCAGAGGAGAGGTTGGTGCGGGGATGGGCTAGCTGGATGATGGGTATTAAGGAGTACATTTGTTTTAATGAGCACTGGGTGTTGTATACAAGTGTTGAATCACCATATGGTACACGTGAAACTACAATAACACTGTAAGTTAGCTAACTAGAATTTAAATAAAAACTTTGAAACCCCCCGCAAAACAGAAAACAATGGGTATTCTTTTTTTTGCTACAGTTTTAGACATTTTAATATACATAATTCTATATACACTTATAGATAAGTCATATTATTTTGTTCTGATTCTTCATGTGTTTCTTTGTTGTTGGTCTAGGTGGCTTTTGTTTTTGAACACATGATGCTTTAAAATCTCCCACTACAGCTCATGAGTCGCTGATTGAGCTTTGAGGGAAGTAAAATTTGCAGTCCTGTGTCTTTTGAGGCTCCAAATACAATACAATCAGTCCAGGGATTGAGAAATGAATAGGAAAGAAAATATATCTTTATTTTTTGTGGATAGTTTACCATAGTTTTATTCTTCATTGTACTAATTGAGTATTTAAAATTATTTGGTCACTAAAAATGTGAAATGTTGCAAACTTACTTTTAACTTGTAATATTTACTAAGTACATATATTTTCAAAGTGACAGGATGACATGGTAACTTATTTGAGAGGCATACCACTTATTTAAGTTTACTCTGAAAACTATAGAATAAGTCACTTTTCTGCTGACTTCAAGTTTACTAAAGCAAACATTTCCAATAGCTATTTTTGCAAAAAATATTGCTGGCCAACTTTAATAAATTAAGAACCTTCAATTTAGCACTGGTCTCTTAATGACATTAATCTATCCACTTAGGGTACATTTATTATCTATCATTGTGCATTTCCACATTTAAGAGGGCAATTTATGTTGACATTTTACTCGTAAAATACTAAAAGACCTGGACGCATTCCCAAAGTGACCCCTAAGTTAAAGGGTCATTCTAATCGATAATCCAAATGTTAACAGGATTAACTGTCAAAATTCACTTTTGATTTATAAGCAGATGTATTGTCTACTTATGCACATAAAAGTTTGATATCTGTCTTTAAATCCCAAGTGTGAGAAAATTGCTATTCTCTTCCTAAATATTTCAGAGTATATTTATTGACTGCATTTTAATTAGATGTTCTAATTGCAAAATAGACATCAATTCTTGGTTTTGCCTCTATATTGTAATATTCTATCTTTAAAAAGAAAGGCCCTTTGGTCTTTCTTTAAGCTTTTGTCTCTATCCTTCAATTCAGATACCTTAGCTTATATTAAAATCTGAACTAATGTTACACTGTTATGTTAACTAACTGGAATTTAAATTTGCCCAATACAATAAATTGACAGTTTAATTATCAGCAAAAATAAAAATTCATTTTATTCAAGGTAAAATTAGTTGTCTGATTGAAATAAACACATATGGTCTTTAAAAGTGTTCTTAATTTAATCAAATCACATTATACTTAACAGTGATCTTAACTTTCTTGTTGTTAAACACACAAAACATTACTGAAAATATTTTTTGTATCACATAACCAAAATACTAAAACTAAATATTTCTACTTGGAGCTGTGATTACTACCTTTAGTGTGGGCAACTATTTCCTCAAAGGTTTTAGGAAAATAGATTTTAAGGTCTGAAAAATTTAGGGTGGACCTTTAAATTAACAAATTAGATCAAGAAAATATAGAACTGGGCACCTGGGTGGCTCAGTTAGTTGAGTTTCCAACTTCAGTTCAGGTCATGATCTCGCAGTTGGCGAGTTCCAGCCCCACATTGGGCTGGCTATTGTCAACACAGCGTCCACCTTGGATCCTCTGTCCCCCTCTCTCTGCCCCTGCTTCACTTGTACTCTTTCTCAAAAAAGAGAGAGTGAGAGAGAGAGAGAGAGAGAGAGAGAAATGTAATGTTGAAAGACAACTAAGACACTCATTCCTGAGGAAGAAGAATGAGGCGTGTTGCAGATTTGTGAGTAAAAGGTATGAAAACATTTATTTTACTCACAAACCTGCCATTTGGGCAGAGGGCAGCAGAGTAACTTGGCATCAGCTGGGACATCTCAAAGGCTGAGAGCCAGAATCATCTACAGTAGGATTGTCCACGGGAAATATATAACAATCCACGTACGTAATTTTAAAAGTTTTAGTTCCACACTAAAGAAAAAGTAAAAAGAAATAGGTAAAAGTAATGCAATAATATTTTATTTAACCTAATCTGTTTCATCATGTAATCAACATTAAAATATTAATGAAATACTTTCCCTTTTTTTGTCCTGCTAAATCTTTGACATTCAATGTCTATCTGGCACTTAAAGCGCATCTCAACTTGAAATAGTCACATTTCAAGTGCTTAATAGCCACTCAATAACTCACACACCACAACTTTAACTGCTTGCTCACATCCATGTCTAGTGATTGATGCCATCTACAACCGTAACATCTTAGCCGAGACTGTCAGCTGGAACATCTACATGTTTCCTTTCCTTGTGTGTCCATGGTTTCAAGGACAAGCATTGAAGAAGAGATGGTGGGGGATGGAAAGAGAGAGAGAGAGAGAGAGAGAGAGAGAGAGACAGTAGGTGAGGTGCAGTAAGTCTTGCAGTTTATGATATGCTCCAGAAGTCACGTAACATAACTTTTCGGTACATGATCAGTCAAAACAGTCACAAGCTGGCTTAGGTTCAAGTGGAGTGTATAATTTAACCAATGTATACACTGGGTAATTTATTTCACAAAGTTTAAATGCTTGTAAGCAGAAAATTGACCATTTGCTGGGTAGAACTAAAGGCCAAGGGGTAGAGTGAAAGATGGAACTTGTAAAATAATAGCGTTGGTTGCCAATAACCCTCTCACCTATATACTATGTAATGAGAGATGTATATTCAGACAAAGGATGATAGTTTCACTGAATAGGAAAGGTTGAAGGGCTTATATCTACTTAGCACACGTGCAACCATGCACTTCTGCTTTATTTTAAACACTGGTAATTGATCACAAGTCTTTCCTGCAGAGCCCTGTCCTCAGGCTCAATATTCTCAGTGTAGTGCTCCAACCAGCCACTATCAATTGGTAGAATATTGATAAAAACTATTTTTCATCGCTGGATTAGAAGTCATAATGCAAATTTGAGAGGAGATATCCTGGGAGAGACTATGAAGAAGCAGGCCAGAGGAAATTTGGTACATAGTCTAGGATTTTATGTTTAAGACTTTAGAAGTGAAATAGGGCAAGAGAGACAATGTGACAACCAATACGGTTTGGAGTAGATTGGATCTAGCAACGAATTCCAATGGTGTGTAAGAGTTACATGTTCAATTAGGAGACATCAGGGATTGGGCCATCATAACCTAGATTCCAGGCCTACAAGGAATATGGATGCTGGTATAGTATGACGACAAGAAAGAAAATAAGATATTAGTCAAAGATGATATATATTTTGTAGGGTTAGATAATGAAAAAAAAAGTAAAAGCAGAAAATACTATGTGAAAGTGTATTTGAGAATAAAACAAAAGTTGTCCCTTGCCTCTAGTTCCAAATAGTGGTTGCAAAAGAAAAAGAAGAATCTTCTCTTGAGGGTGTCATAAATAAGGCAGTATTTTTAAGGACAATTTTTTTTTTCCAGTTAAAATCAGGAAAGTGTCAGGAGCAATGATGATGTGATAATGGTAAATATTAATGATTTCACTTACTTCTCACAGCATGTTTTTGACAGAAACTTTCATGATAAATGTTTAAACTGAGAAAACTGAGACATAAAGTTAGTGAGCCCTCCACAAAATAATATCACATACCTAGGAAGCAGTTTAGTTTTATCCCAAAGCCTATAGTTATAATAACCATTATCTCGTAAAAAGTGTTTCAATACTAAGAAACACTTTATTAGTCTCATAGTTGTGTCTAAGATTTATGGAAAGAGAAACTCAAATTTCTTTAGTGCTCACTATGTAGTGGCCACTTTACAGCAATTTTTTTTTCTTTTATTGATGGACTGAGTCTTCTTCCTTCAACTTCTTTTTTTGCTAGAGCATCGACTCAAGAGAAACCTTCTGTATTACTCAGCATTTTTCTGGTTAAAAGGCAGTCAGGGACTTTTGATAAAATAAAGCCATCTTCATTTTACAGCCCCATTTAAACGCTTTCAATAATGCCTACATGTGCATATAATGATGTATATATACTACAATAGGAAAAGAATGCAATATGATCTTAATTCAACCAGTGATGAAAATATTTATTGCAGCATTTTCCAAAGATTCAAAATATCGTGATTGACTTCTTTCTTTTCTCTAAGCCATGTAATTGTATATTAATTACATTTTAGAAAGAGAAAATAGTAAGTAGTCTATTAATTATTCATTTTCTTCATGTTTTTATTTTAACTTCTCATATACTTGATTGATATGCTTGTCGTGGCAGTGATATCTTTCTGAGTCATATAATTTTCAGAACGTTTGTGATTTTTTTTCAGTTTCTTCAAAGGCATGCGTTTATTCTATCTTTAATGATGCCACCATTAACACCATGGCAAAATTTGTATGCTGCAAACGACTCAGTCCTAATGATTAAAAGAAACGTTAATGAATGGTAAATAACTCATAGTAAAAACTTCACATCATTGTCTTAAATACACATGTCTATTTATGAGTTCAATATTGATTACAATGTCATTAAATCACTTTTCATCTGGCTACTGCATAAACGACTTGGTTGTTTGCTAAAATTATAGTGAAGTGTAAATTGTGACAAGTGTAAACTTGTCAATATATTATATTAATGGCCACTTATAAAATGTACCTAGTAAAGTCTTGTAAAGACCACAATAGCATTTTAGGGAGAATAGCAGATATTTGACCTGGGGAGATTTTTAGGGTTTCTAATGTCATATCAAGGAATCGAAGTTTCTGTTAATAGGATTTACAAAACACACCAT
Source organism: Panthera uncia (assembly GCF_023721935.1). Taxonomy (NCBI): domain Eukaryota; kingdom Metazoa; phylum Chordata; class Mammalia; order Carnivora; family Felidae; genus Panthera; species Panthera uncia. The sequence continues at coordinate 25,098,241 of NC_064818.1, read as the reverse complement.
TGTCATTGCTCTTTCAGCAGGTTACATTAGTGGTGGTCTTACTTTTGCCCAATATTAATACCATTTAGCTGTGTTCACATAAGAGTATTTTACAGATAGAAATGTTGTGTTTATTAAGGTACTAATAATGTTATAAAAATAAACAAAAAGAAAAGAAGCTTCAAAAAAAAAGAAAGAAAGAAAGAAAAAAGGTTGATAGCCACTGGTCCCATTCTTTCACAGACATGGCAACATAGAAGCCCTAAAAAAGAATTGTGAAGATAGGACCAGTAATAACTAACTCTAAATGACAAAAAAGCAGTGATAAGATCGTGTGGGTCCATCAAGTAGCAGAATATATGGAGAAACCATATACATCATTATAATTATAAATCAGCAGATTAATGCATTTTTAATGGAAATATAATCACTGGAAAACTTGACCACTTGCTAAATTAAACTTTTCCTCCAAACATCTAATGAGTGCAGTGGCACAAATCCTTGTTGTTATATTTTATGCCAGAAGTACATTAATTTTTGCATAACATGCTTGAGAAGAATAGTTTGAATTTGAATGGTTTGTAGCTGCACCAAGGTAAAACAGGTGATAAACCAAAAGATAAATAATAAAATAACCTTTTTCACTCTATTCATGATTATGCATTTTTTATTTCTGTCATTTATCTATGGTACTAAAGAAAAATCCAGGGAACACATCACTTGTGAAAATTTATTCTACCAAATGAATACACAATACAGAAAAAATTTTACATTTAATGAATAACAGTGAGACTTTATTTTTTAATGTTTTTAATGTTTATTTACTTTTGCGAGAGAGACAGAGTACGAGTGGAGGAGGGGCAGAGAGCGAGGGAAACAGAATCTGAAGCAGGCTCCAGGCTCTGAGCTGTCAGCACAGAGCCAGACCCAGGGCTCAAACTCACCAACCGTGAGATCATGACCTGAGCCGAAACTGGATGCTTAACCCACTGAGCCACCCAGGCACCTCTGTTTGTAGTGAGACTTTAAATGTCAATAAATTCTAGTAAAATTGATGGAATATAAACATACTTCTGTATGTTAACTTGTGCCATTTCTATCTCCTCTTCCATTTTATTTAATTTCTCCTCTCATCAACACAGTCATTTATTAATTGATATAGTCCCCTGAAAATATTTACTTCATGTATATGCCATACTATATTTAAACTAAACTTGAAAAAAATTGCAAAGTGAAATAATTGTTTCAAAAAATAAATACAAAGAAATGCATATACTTTTCTGTCATGAAGGATGTGATACACACACACACACAAACTTCTATGTATGTGTGTTTGTTCCACATACAGAAGAGTACACAGAATAATACAAACTATATTTTACATATCTTAACTTGTTCCTACTTTTGTTTCAAATATTTTTCTTTCCCGGGGCACCTGGGTGGCTCAGTCCATTAGGCGTCTGACTCTTGATTTTGGCTCAGGTCATGATCTCATGCCACATGAGATTCAGCCCCGTGTTGGGCTCTGTGCTGACAGCACAGAGCTTGATTGGGATTCTCCTCTCTCCCTCTTTTTCTCCCTTTCTCACCCCTTCCCCCATTCATGCTCTGTGTCTCTCTCAAAATAAATATTAAAAACATTTTTCTATCTTTATGAAATAAATAATTACAGATATTTTTGAAGGTCTCTGTGTACCCCTTTCCAAACATATTCTCACTGTAAAGGAAACCAAGTTCTGAAAAAAATGTGATGTTTTCATTTGGTAAAAATGTTACCTGTATCTAGAAGTGTAAACACTATCCCACACTCTTGAATATCTCAGATCTCAAAAAAATCAAGGTTCGCATGAAAAATCTCAGTAGCAATATTAAAAGCTAAAAGACCAAAATTTTGAAGTTCTGAAGAAAAAGTGTTTCAAGTCTAGAAATTTAATTCAAGTTAACATGGGGAAATATACATTTAAAATATTACCTAAAATTGAATATGTATATATTTAAAAATTTATGAAAGATTGGGGAAAACAAGGAATCCAAGAATGTAACACAAAGAAAATTCTACACGATACCTGTTTTGCCACCACGGAAAGCAAATTAATCTTTTTTATGAACATATATGCAAAAATCCTAAACAAGTTATTAGCAATGTAAATGTACCAGTCTGTAAGCAGTATATCATGATCAAGCTACATTTAGCTCATGAATGTTAGGTTGTTTTAACATTTGAAAACCACTATTTGAAAGCAGGTAAAGGAGAGATATAACATAATTATCAGAAAGGTTGAAAAAATTATTTGAAAACATTAAGCATCAATGTGAAATAACAAAGAGGTTTCTGAGCACATTGGGAATAGAAGGAAATTTCTGTGATCTAATATGGAGTGTCTACATAAAACCTATAGAAACTATTGTATTTTATGGTGAAATATTGAAATCTGCACTTCGAAATAGGAAAAAAGCAAAAATGTCCCATGTTCTGGGGTGCTTGGATGGTTCAGTCAGTTGAGTGTCCGACTTTGACTCAGGTCATGATCTCATAGCTTGTGGGTTTGGGCCCCATGTAGGGCTCTGAGCTGACAGCTCGGAGCCTGGAGCTTGCTTCGGATTCTGTGTGTGTGTCTCTCTCTCTCTGCCCCTAACCCACTCGCGTTCTGTCTCTGTCTCTCTCAAAAATAAATAAACATTAAAAAAAATTAAAAAAAAAAAGAATGTCCTATGTTCTTACTTCTGTATCATATAGGAAGTCTAACCAATGTAATAAGGTAAGAAAATAAATAAATGGAAAAATATCTGGAATGGTAAAAAGAAACCTTAATTTTCCGATGATGTAATATTCTATGTGTGCCAGAAGCCGAGCTATCCAACCGGCCTGATGGCAGGGCCCTGGAGGTGGACGGATCGGGACTGCATGGCGGCCTACCGAAAGTGAAGCTTCTTGTACTCCTGCTTTTATGTAATTTGGCCTTAGCGTTGGTCAGGGAAGCCCCCTTACCAATGAAAGTACCTGGGGATCTGTCGGTTGGGGAGTTGCCCACGACAGGCCCCCCCGGGAAAAGAACCATTGGGGAAAAAAATAAGATTCCACAGGGAAATTATGCAGCCCTACATCCAGCCCTTGCCATCCCCTGTGAAGACTCCTCTACCTAAAGGAAGGATAGCCCCATATATTTCCCAGCCAAGGAGGGGACAAATGGGTTCGAAATCCCCACTCAGGCAACAAAGGAATGTGTCTATGGATACCAGTGACTCCAACCCCTAGGCCCACTTGGCCCCTAGGAGGCATTCCAGATGATGATTGGACCTGGTGGGTTAAGGTACAGAACGGTTCATTAGTTCCTAGGTATATATTGTCTCTCTAGGAGCACGTAAGTCCTGGGTTCCCAGGGCCCTCCTGGCTCCCTCCCAGCACCCCAGACCAAAGCGAATACTTCTGTTTCTTGTACTGCAAATGGTTCAAAGGAACAATTAAGAAGTCATGTCCCTGTAAACGTTCCACTTGAGGTGTTGAGAGATAGATGACCTTTCATGAAAATAGCAAAGCAAACGCTTTATAAACTATAAATAAAGGTAGATACATAATGAAAATAGTATGGAGAAATTAACCAATAAGCAAAGGGCAGGAGGGAACGTTACAAGAAAATAACCATGCTGTTCCTTAATGGGTGATTCCACAAAGGAACATTTTTATAATTAGGTAAAGCTGAGAAACATAGATGACGCATGCTACAAGGAAATTGCTAACAAATATAAGCCACGTTTGCCACAATAAAGTGGCCAGTCGAACACACTGTTGTTGTCTGTGTCCATTTGTTATTTTCGCCGACGCCATTCATCCTTTGGGAACCCCTGGACCTGCTGGAGCTGGACTCCGGCATGTGTGTGAAGAAACAAATAAATCATAAGAACTATGAAAATCCATACAAATTTAGTATGGGTATTTGTAATAGTATTTTTATATGTGTGAAAAAAATTACAAGCACAAAGTGAATTTAAAAGTGTATCTTCTGGGTGAAGGGATGGGCAAAATAGGTGAAGGGGAGTGGGGGGTACAGGCTTCTAGTTATGAAAAGAATAAGTCATGGGACTAAAAGGCACAACATAGGGAACATAGTCAACGGTATTGTCATAGCGTTGTATGGTGACAGATGATAGCTACACTTGTACACTTGAAACCAACGTAACTGTGTGTCACCTATACTACAGAAATTGACAAAAAATAAATTATGTCTTTGAAAATAAGACACATTTTAGATACGTCTTATAAAATGCACAATAGGAACAAGATTATGAGAAGATGACAAAAGCCAAGGCAGCAGTTTTTGCATTCTCAGAAACTCCACATGAAAAGAGAACAATGAGGGGCGCTTGGGTGGCTCATTCGGTTAAGTGTCCGACTTCAGCTCAGGTCATAATCTTATGGTTCATGGGTTTGAGCCCTCCGTCAGCCTGCTTCAGATTCTCTCTTCGGCTCTCTCTGCCCCTCCCTCTCTTATGCTTTGTCTCTAAAATAAATAAAAATTAAAAAATTTAAAGAAAGAAAGAAAGAAAGAAAGAAAGAAAGAAAGAAAGAAAGGAAGGAAGGAAGGAAGGAAGGAAGGAAAGCGAGCAATGAGATAGTCCTGCCAAAGGTAGCAAATTCGAATCTTATCAACTTTCTGTATCCAGCATGCAATCTGCACCAAGTAGAAGGGAATGAGAAACATGTTGAATTTCAGCATGCCTATGCATTATGCAAAATCCAGACCATGGAAAATCACCTTCCAGGTGAGTACAGGTTGTTTAACTGATACATCTTATAATAAAGAAAGGGACGGGAAGGATTGTAAATTAATAGAAACTTGAAAAGCATTTAAAAAAGTAAAAAGGCAAGAGACACTAAATTGTTTGACTAGTAATGTCATTTGTATGACAAAACTATCAAAAAACACCAAGTTTTTACCGTAATGAAATAGTGTTTGTATAGATGGAAAAGAGGTGGCTAGGATTGGGTTTGGGCACATGAGGGACTTTTGGACTTGCTAGCATAGTTCTGTTTCTTGATGAAGATGGTTGTTACAAATGTGTTTGCCTTATAATAAGTACAGCTTTAAAATAATTTAATAATTCCCACCCACTAACAAGTAGTGTGTCTTCGTTTATTTAATGTATCTCACTGAAGTTTTAATTTTTTTCCTGTAAAGTTATTGTGCAATTTTGTCTTACCTATTCAAAGCTATTGCTTTTTAAAATATAACAGATACAAAAATATAAATGCACTGCTTAGTAAATTATTATATGACCAGATACATCAGTTCTAAAATTAAATGGATAGCGTATGGCTAAGACTAGCAAATTATTTCCTTTTCTTTTGTGTGTGTTTTTTGTTGAAATTCTAGTTGGCTGACATACAGTGTAATTTTAGTTTCAGGGATGCGACATAGTGACTCAACACTGAAATACAAACACCATGCACTCAGGACAACTGCCCTCTTTCATGCCCACCGCCCGTTGAACCCATGACCCCATCTACCTCTCCTCTGGTAACCCTAAGTTTGTTTTCTGTAGCTGAGTCGGCGTCTAGGTTTGCCTCTCTCTAACTTCTTTGTTTTTAACCTATGCTTATTTGTTTTGTTCTGTTTTCAAACTTTTTATTTAAATTCGATTTGGTTAACATATAGTGTAATATTAATATCCGGAGGAGAATTTATGATTCGCCACTTACCTACTATACCCTGTTCTCATCACAAGTACCTTCCTTAATACCCATCACCCATTTAGCAAAAAGTTTTAAATGAAAACCTATTAGAGAAAAGATAACAGAAGCACACAGTGGAGAATTTGCCCAAACAATTATCTAGACTTATAAATCTAAACTTGATAAGCATTGTAGAAATAATGAAGTAATATACAAATAGAAAGATGAAAACCTAGAGATTTCAGAAACAGATCCACTTGTACAGAAGTGTCAGATTCATGTCAAAAATACTTTCCCAGGATAATTGGAGAAAAATGTTCTTTTAAATAAATGATTGTAGAAAAATTATGCCTCCATATGGAAAAAAATTAATTTGAATCTCTATTTCATATAATAACATACAAAATTCAATTTTCAGTGAATAATAGACCTATTGTGAGAGGTAAATTAATACATTTCCAGAAAATATAGAAATATCATGACTTGAGGGTAATGCCTTAAATAAGATACAAAAAACATTGTTTGAAAAAAGTAATTAGTAAATTTAATTATATTAAAATGAGAACTTCTTTTCCTCAAATGATTGCATAAAGGGAATGAATGGGAAAAGATAGTAAAAACCTAAAACTAATAAATGTCCAGAATCCAGAATGTATGAAAAACTTCTCAGAGGGGTGCCTGGGTGACTCAGTCAGTTGAGCTTCTGACTTTGGCTCAGGTCATGACCTCACGGTTTGTGAGTTCAAGCCCTGCGTCAGGCTCTGTGCTGATGGCTCAGAGCCTGGAGCCTGCTTCGGATTCTGTGTCTCCCTCTCTCTCTCTGCCCCTCCCCTGTTCATGCTCTGTCTCTCTCTGTCTCAAAAATAAATAAACATTAAAAAAAATTAAAAAAAACTTCTCACATTAAATTTGAAATAGAAAAATGAGGAAAAGACACTTTACAAAAGACAATGAAAATAGGTTAGCAAGATTGTGAGATTCATTTGTAATTATATATAATATATATATAAATATATATAAATATATATATTTATATATATATTATATAAAATCACGGTGAGATGTTACTACATACCCACCATATTTCTTTTCTTTGACTTTGGGAGTGGATATAAAGTCTATAAAGACATTGGAAAAGTACATGTTTCAAATGAGATACCTCCCTCCCTCCCATGCTCTGTGTGGAGCCTGATGAAAATTCTCTTTTTTCTTCCTCCCTCTGCCCCTCTCCCTGGATCTCTTTCTCTCTAAAATAAAAAAAAAAAAAATAGTAACAATAATAAAAAAAAATCCAAAATGCACGTTGTATTTGGTGAACAAAAATAAAAAGAAACTCAAAATTGGACTTTTAGTAGGGTATAGGAAAAAGAATAAGTAGGGCTATTTTTAATTCTTAGGTACCTCTTTATTGAATTCCGATGTGTATTTCTATGATGATGTATCAGCATTTTTAAGATAGATATAATTTAAAAATATGTTTATTCAACTGTTTGTCTTATCAGTAGTCAAACTCATTTGAATAAGAAACCAAACAAATACTGCAACAGGATATAGAAAAGATATTACCTAAACTTGATGTCAATTCAAGAGAGAATTTTTTGACAACTAAAACTTTTTTCTTTTTGATTAATTTTACAGTTGTATTTTTCATTTTGCAAAAATGAAAAGACAAACATTTGTAAGAACCATATAAACTTGCTTGAGATTCCACTGGTTTTGACCTACACACAGAAAATTTGCATTTCAGGGAAAATATGTATATGATAGAGAAAAATGTATTGTCAATACTCATGGTGCTTTTGTGGTCATTTGCAGAGACACACAGGGTGATGGAAATTTTGAATTGCCCCTCATGTGTATTCCCAGCTTAGTTGAAACAAGGAGATACTCTACCTCCTTGTTTCATCTCTGCAAACCAGTGTCCTTTTCATGGTGTATTTTGTGGACATATTTTACATTTCTGTACTTTTTGTCAATTTTGCTGTTTAAAAATGGCCCCAAGCACAGCACTGAAGTTCTGTCTAGTGCTTCTGAGCATGAGAAGCTCTGATGTCTCTTACAGAGAAGAGATGTGTTAGTAAGTTTTGTTCCTGTGTGAGGAGTTATTTGTTGTTTGTGAGTTCATGTGAATGAATCAATGATATATATTAAATAGGGCATCTTTAAATAGAAACAAACAAAAAACAAGCTTAAATTTTGATTGGCTGACGAACATGGAACCAGGGACTCCTAGGAACCTAATCCTGCATTTTTCTTAGAAGCAACAGTTTACTATTCATTAATTTGGTGTGTGCAGTGACTTTAAAGAATATATCTGCCACAAGTTAAGGACAATTGAGAGAAGGAGGGAGGGAGAGAGAGAGATAAAAAGAGAAAAGGAGAGGAAGAGGACAGAGAGAGAAAGGTTTATATATATATATATATATATATGTGTGTGTGTGTGTGTGTGTGTGTGTGTATATACACACAAATCCAGTGTCTTTATTATATATATATATTTATGTATATTTATTATTTTTATATTTATATTCATTATTTACATTTATTTATATTTATAAATATATTATAAAATATTTATAAATAAATATTTATTTTTTATTTATATTATTTATATTTATATAAATACATATATATAAATACATGTGTTTATATATATATATAAAATCAACTGACAGAATGAGTATATGCTAAACAATGTTTTTTCCCTACATTTTCCTGGGTATTCTCAGGCACACAATCTCCCCAAGTTACTCAAGTATTTCTCATATTGCTTTAAAATCCTATGAGATTTATGACTAGGAGTCCTTTAAATACATAGGTAAAATGCAGATTACTCATCCAGGAATGTAGACTTCTTTTTTTCTCCAGGTACAATCATCTTTTTAATTTTTCATTAAAGGTATATATTTATTTCAAGAAGACCAAAAAAATTAAATAGGTAACAATGTATAAAGAAGTAAAATATAAGATTTTTTCTTTAAATGGAGAAAAACCTGTCATTAAAAAGCTCCCGAAGTACCGTAAAGAAATAATAAAACAGACAAACATCTAAATACATAGCCAGATGACAGTGTTGAAGAAAAGATAATCTTCTACCAGTAACTTTAGATATCTGGGTTAAGTCATCTTCATGGTTTTTTTTTCTGATAAATGAGTCTTTTTTTTTTTTCAAATTTAAACATTATATATGGTTTAACATACTGATGAATAAATTGAGTCCTTTATAATTATGGGGAAAGGCAATTTACAGGAATGCAATCAGCCTTAATGACACAAATTAAAGTGTGTTTAAATATTGATAGCTTTTAAGTGTTATCATATCAGGGAAATGTTATGCATGTCAAAATTTTACCGTTAAATACTTTGGGAAATTTATATGTAATTATGTTGTATTCTGTTTATAACCAAAACAAACACAAACCAAGTCATTCATGACTCATGCTTCTCTTGAATTTAACATACATTTGCCTGATCAGAAACATAACTGAATATATCATTATTTTGACAGAAAATTATTCAACCAGGGAATTTTATTATTTCTGTTATGAAAACTTAGGATTCCAAACTCAAGTGTATATGTAATTTAAATAATGACTAAGGTATAATAGATGTTTAAAACTGTCATGACTTATGTTCTATTTCTGTAAAGAAAACTTGACCGTAATTAACAACTTACAAGCAAAAACAAAGACAATTCAAATAAATGGGACAATTCTTGAGTGAAATTTATGTTATTTGAATGAACTATTTAAATACCAATAATGCCCGGTTACCATCAAAAATGTTTAAAAAATTTTGAGATTCGAAGAAAAATTCAGAGGCCTTTCTCTGGAAAGACTTCTCAAGTAAGTTAACAACATACTATCTAATTCTTAAACCAGTATCTTCTTGTAAGTGTGATCTCTAAGGATTTGAAATTATATATACTTGACCAAATATAGAGTTTCATTAAAACTCTAGTCAGGTACTTTAATGCCACTTATAAAGTTATTTCATTCTAAGAAATGATCCATTACTTTATTTTTTTTTCCTTCCAATATTGTATTTAAATTCAAGTAAATTAACATATAGTGTAGTTTTGGTTTCAGGAGTACAATTTAGTGATTCATCACTTACAAATAACACCCAGTGCTCATCACAAGTGCCCTCCTTAATGCCCATCACTTATTTAGACCATCCCCCACCCTCCTCCTTCCATCAACCCTCAGTTTGTTCTCTACATTTAAGAGTCTCTTATGGTTTGTTTCCCTGTCTCTATTTTTCCCATCCCCTGTGCTCATCAGTTTTTTTTTCTTAATTCCGTATATGAGTGAAATTATATGATAGTTGTCTTTCTCTGAGAGAACTTATTTCACTTAGCAGAATACACTCTAGATCCACCCATGTCTTTGCAAATGGAAAGATTTCTTTCTTTTTGATGGCTAAGTAATATTCCATTGTGTATATAAACCACATCTTGTTTATCCAAACATCAGTCAATGGACATTTGGGATCTTTCTATATTTTGGCTATTGTTGATAGTGCTGCTATAAACATTGGGGGTGCATGAGCCCCTTTGAATCAGTATTTTTGGATCCCGTGAGTACAAAACTAGTAGTGCAATTGCTGGGTCATAGGGTAGTTCTGTTTTTCACTTTTTGAGGAAACTCCATACAGTTTCCAGAGTGGCTGCACCAATTTGCATCCCTACCAACATTGGAAGAATGTTCCTCTTTCCCTGCATCCTCGCCTACATCTGTTGTTTCCTGTGTTGTTAATTTTAGCCATTCTGACAGGTGTGGGGTGGTATCTCATTGTAGTCTTGATTTGTAGTTCCCCGATGATGAGTGATGTTGAGCATTTTTTCATGTGTCTGTTAGCCATTTGTATGTCTTCCTTGGAGAAATGTCTGTTCATGTCTTCTGCTCATTTCTTGACTGGATTATTTAGTTTTTGGGTGTTGAGCTTGATAAGTTTTTATAGATTTTGGATACTAGCCCTTTATCTGATATGTCATTTGCAAATATCTCCTCCCATTCCATAGGCTGCCTTTCAGTTTTGCTGATTGTTTTATTTGCTGTGCAAAGTTTGTTATTTTGATGAAATACCAATATTTCATTTTTGCTTTTGTTTCCATTGCCTCTGGAGACATTTCTAGTAAAAGTTGCTACAACTGAGGCCAAAGTGGTTGCTGCCTAGGTTCTACTGTGGGATTTTGGTGGTTTCTTGTCTCACATTTATGTCTTTCATCCATTTTGAATTTATTTCTGTGTCTGGTGTAAGAAAGTGGTCCGGTTTCTTTCTTCCACATGTCACCATCCAGTTTTCCTAACACCATTTGTTGAATGTTTTTTCTGCATTTATTGAAAGGATCATATGTTTCTTATTCTTTATTTCATGAACGTGGTGTATCACATTGATTTGTGAATATTGAACCAGGTATACATCCCAGGAATAAATCTCACTTGATCATGGTGAATAATTCTTTTAATGTACTGTTGGATTTGATTTGCTAGTATCATGTTGGGAATTTTTACATCCATGTTCATCGGAGGTATTGGTCTGTAATTCTCTTTTTTAGTGGGGTCTTTGTCTGCTTTTTGGAATCAATGTAATGTTGGCCTCATAGAATGTGTTTGGGAGTTTTCCTCTCATTTCCATTTTATGGAACGCTTTTGTAAGAATTGATATTAACTCTTTTTAAATGTTTGGTAGAATTCCCCTAGAAGCTTTTTGCCCCTGCTCTTGTTTGTTGGGAGAGTTTTGATTACTGGTTCAATTTATTTGCAGTTTATGGGTCTGTTAAAGTTTTCTATTTTTTCCTATTTCGGATTTGGTATTTTATATGTTTCTAGGAATTTATCCATTACTTCCGGATTTCCCAATTTGTTGGCAGGCAATTGCTCATGATATTCTCTTATTATTGTTTGTATTTCCCTGTGTTGGTTGGGACCTCTCCTCTTCCCTTCATGATTTTATCTATTTCAGTACTTTCTCTTTTCTTTTTGATAAGACTGGCTAGGGTTTTATCAATTTTGTTAATTTTTTTAAACAATCATCTCCTAGCTTCATTGACCTGTTCTGGTTTTTTTTTTAATATCATTTATTTCTGCTCTAATTTTTATTATTTCCCTTCCTCTGTTGGTTTTAGGCTTTATTTGCTGTTCTCTTTCCAAATCCTTTAGGTGTAAGGTTAGATTGTGTATTTGAGAACTTTTTTTGCAACTTGAAGAAGGACTGTATTTCTATACACTTCCCTCTTATGACCACTTTTGCTGCATCCCAAAGTTTTTACACTGTTGAGTTTTCATTTTCACTTACTTCCATGTGTTTTTTAAATTTATTCTGTCATTTTCTGGTTAACCCATTCATTTTTTAATAGGATGTTCTTTAACCCCCATGTATTGGAATTCTTTCCAAATTTTTTCTTGTGGTTAACTTCAAGTTTCATAGTGCTGTCTGAAAATATGCACCTTATGATCTCAATCTTTTCATATTTGTTGAGGCCTGATTTGTGACCCAGTATGTGATCTATTCTGAAGAATGTTCCATGTGCACTCAAAAAATGGGCATTCTGCTGTTTTAGGATGAAATGCTCTGAATATACCTATTAAGTCTATCTGGACCAATGTGTCATGCAAAGCCATTGTTTCCATGTTGATCTGCTTAGATGATCTGCCCATTGCTGGAAGTGAGATGTTAAAGTCCCCTATTATTACTGTGTTATTATAAATCAGTTCATAATATCATTATAAATAAGTTTGTTATTAATTGCTTTATAAATTTGTGTGTTCCAAGTGGGGGCATAAGTATTTACAATTGCTAGATCTTCTATTTGGATAGACCCCTTTATTATGATACAGTGCCCTTCTACATCTCTTATTACAGTCTTCGTTTTAAAATCTAGATGGTCTGATATAGGTGTAGCTACTCTAGGTTTTTTTTGATGCCCATTAGCATGATAATTTTTTCTCCATTCCCTCACTTTAAATCTGGAGATTTCTGTGGGTCCAAAATGAGTCTCTGATAAGCAGCATATGAATGGGCCTTGTTTTGTTTTGTTTTAATCCATTATGGTAAGCTATGTATTTATATTGGGGCATTTAGTCCACTTGCATTTAGAGTAATTGTTGATAGATATGAATTTAGTGCCATTATATTACCTGTGTAGTCACTGTTCCTGTAGATTGGCTCTGTTCCTTTCTATCCTTTGTTGTTCTGGGTCTCTCTATCCCTCTCAAAGGGTCCCCTTAAATATTTCCTGCAGAGCTAGTTTAATGTTCACAAACTCCTTTAGTTTTTCTTGTCTTGAAAACTCTTTCTCCCTCCTTCTATTCTGAATGAAGCATTGCTGGATAAAGTATTTTGGTTCATATTTTTGCTATTTGGCATGTTGAATGTATCATGCCATTCTGCGGACAGGTCTGTGGCTAATTTTAGGTGTCTACGCTTATAGGTTAAGGACATTTTTTTTTCTCTATTTGCTTTCAGAATTCTCTTTTTATCTTTGTGTTTTGCAAGTTTCACTATGATATGTCTTGGTGTTGACCTGTTTTTATTGATTTTGAAGGGAATTCTCTATGTCTCTTGGACTTAAAGGCCTATTTCCTTATTCTCTTTAGGGAAGTTATTAACTATAACATATTCAAATACACCTTCTGCCCCTTTTTCCCACTTCTCTTGGAACTCCTATGATATGGATATTATCACACTTTTAGGAATCACTGAGTTCCCTAAGTCTATATTTGTGATCTAATATTTCCCTTTCCCTCTTCCTTTCAGTTTCATTATTTTCCATAATTTTATCTTTATATCGCTATTCATTCCTCTGCTTTTTCCATCTCCATTTCCATTACATCAGTCAGTTTTGCAGCTCAGTTATAGTGTTTCTTATTTCAGCCTGATTAGTTTTTAGGTCTTTTACCTCTGCAGCAAGAGTTTCACTGGTGTCTTCTATGTTTTTTTACAAGCCCAGCTAGTATTTTTATGACTGTAGTTTTAAATTCTTGCTCATAAAAGGGTGCCTGGGTGGCTCAGTCGGTTAAGCGTCCGACTTCAGCTCAGGTCATGATCTCACAGTTTGTGGGTTCGAGTCCCATGTTGGGCTCTGTGCTGACAGCTCGGAGCCTGGAGCCCCTTTGGATTCTGTGTCTCCATCTCTCTACCCTTCCCCTGCTCGACTCTATCTCTCTCTCAAAAATAAATAAGCATTAAATAAATAAATAAATAAATAAATAAATAAATAAATAAAATTTTGCTCATATAGATTCCTTATATCTTTTTTGAGTAAATCCCTGGCTGTTTTTAATTCTTGGTCTTTCTTTTGGGAAGAATTCCTCCATCTTGTCATTTTGTCTAGGTTTCTGTCTTTTGTGTGTTATGAAAGCTTGTTGTGTTTCCTGCTCTTGAAAAGAATGCTGTGTTAGGAGGGGTCATACAATGTCCAGTGCCTGGTGTTTCAGGAAGTGCTTCTGGTGTATGCTGTGTGCACTCTTCTGTTGTGCTCTGGCTGCTCTTTTCCACAGATCAGTGCTCTGCAGATTTCCCCCTTGCTTGCAGTTGGGAGTGTATGGACCCTTAAGTAAGTGTGCTTTGATTTGTTTGTTAAAATAAGCCTGCCACACTCTCTGCCTTTAATTGTTCAGATCGTTCTCTTAATCATCTGGTTGATTTCCTAGGTGTGCAAAATTATTTGATGCTGATCTAGCTGCGTTTGAGAGAGGAGGTAAGCCCGGGGTCCCCCTACTACTCTGCCATCTTAACCCACGTCCTTTATTTTAGTTGTTCATCAAAACACAGAGTGGTGCATCGCTGTATTTTTTCAAGTTTTCTGAAAATGGATCCCATCTAAATTTGAATTCTTCCAAAAGACCCTGAGGCAGAGATTTGAATAGTCTTAGTATATATAGGAATGAACCTCAAGGAGGGGAACCAGGGAGTGGTACCTGGGAGAGAAGATAGCCAGTGAGAGTGCAATATTAAGACTGCTGTTACCACAGGCAACTAGATTATCCTGACTGAACACTTTGCGAAATGTTATTAAACACATATCCGGGGCACCTCGCCAGTTCAGTCAGTTGAGTGTCCAGTTTAGGCTCACGTCATGATATCACGGTCGGAGCCCCGCGTCTGGCTCTGAACTAACAGCTTGGAGCCTGGAGCCTCCCTCAAATTCTCTCTCTCTCTCTCTCTTTTTCTCTTAGCATATCTGTGGTAAATACAGATTATCGGGAATCATTTACTGAGAGCTGTTACCAAAGGTGTTAATTCACCACAATAGCAGACAGACCTGCAGCACTTTTCCACTGATTCCAGAAAAATCCCCTCTGGTCCAGAGAAGCTGGTCTTAGAAATCCTGAGGAGCATATCAGAATGGTTGGGATGTGGGCTGCGAATGGAATCTGCTATGAATGTTATCCCATATGATTTCATATGTGAGTTTGGCCTTTGTGCAGTTTTTAAAGGCAACTAAAATTCATAAAAAGAAAAAAATCACAGTAAGGGATATGTTAGCTTCACATGCATTTGATTTTTATATTAGGCTTTTAAAAATAATAGAAATTTTATGCCAGATGTTACTATTTTTGTTATATTTGTTAAATGTTAACCATTTAAACTTTGTATTTATTGAGTTTATATATCCATAACATGAAATATAAATGTTAAAAACTACCTATGATTTTTTTACTATGTTATTTTTTTTTTTCCATTTTGGCTCTAAAATTTTACAAAGTTGACATTCTAGGTGGTAGGTGGGTCTTTTTTTTTTTTTTTAAAGAGAAAAAGCGTGTGTGCAAGTGTGCAAGTGTGCAAATGGGGGAGGGGAGGAGGGAGAAGGAGAGAGCGACTTTCAAGCAGCCTCCATGAGCAGCTCAGAGCCCACACTGGGCTCAATCTCATGGCTGTGAGATCATGACCTGAACCAAAATCAAGAGTCTGGTGTTTAACTGACTGAAATGCCCAGGCGGGTGGGCTTTCTGTTTTTATAATTTGAATCAAAGACAGCAGTGAATTTTTCTCCCATTTTTTATTTGTTTCTAACAATTCAATTTTATTTATTCTCATTTTAAGGAAGTCCTGATATATTAATATAGTGCTTTATGGATTTTTCTTCTATTTCTTTAATTCTTTTGCAGTAAATAATAAACTGATTTTCTTTTCTCCACCAGTTTTATTGAGATAAAATTTACATATAACATCTAATAAGTTTAAGATGTACAACATAATGATTTGATACATGTATATATTGCAAAATAATTTACCACAATAAACTTACTCAACACCTTACTTCACATTGGTTTATTTTTCCCTTGTGATGAGAACTTGTAAATGTACTCTCTTAGCAAGTTTCAAATATACAATACAGTGCTGTTAACTATAGTCATCATGTTGCACATTAATTTTAGATCTATTTGATGTTATAACTGGAAGTTTGTAACACCTTTATCCAATTCCCCCTTCCCCCCTCCCTACTGTGGCAACCACAGATCTGATTTCTGTTTCTATGAGTTGTTTTTGTTTTTGTGTTTTGCGATTCCACAAGTGAGATCATAGTGAGATCATGCAATATTTATTTTTTCTGACTTTTTTCACTTAGCATTATGCCCTCAAGATCCGGCCATGTTGTCACAAACAGCAGAATTTCCTTCTTTTTGGTGGTTGAATAATATTCCTGTGTGTGTGTGTGTGTGTGTGTGTGTGTGTGAGTGTGTACATACACACATTGTTTTTCTTTATTCATTCACCCACTGATGGACACTTAGGGCTTGGCTCCTTTAAATAATGCTTCAATGAGCATGATGGTACACATCTCTCTCTAGGATATGACTTTATTTAAGCAGTGAAATTGCTAGATCATATGACAGTCTTACTTTGAATTTTTTGAGGAAGGTCCATACTGTCTCCCATAGTGGCTGCACCAGTTTACCTTCCCACCAACAATGCACAAGTGTTCCCTTTTCTTTACATCCCCACCAGCATTTGTTACCCTTTATCTTCATAATGATAGCCATTTTAACAGATGTGAGGTATAAGTCATTATGATTTTGATTTGCGTTTCCATAATGATTAGTTATGTTGAGCACCTTTTCATGTACCTTTTTGGCCAATCGAATATCTTCTTTGGCAAAATGTCTATGTGGGTCCTTTGCCCATTTTTTTAATTGGCTATTTGTTATTTTGCTATAGAGTTGTAGGAGTTCGTTATAAAGTTTGAACATTAGACCCTTATCAGGTGTATGCTTGCAAATATTTTCCCATAGGTTGCCTTTTTATTTTGTTGCTCATTTCTTTTGTTGTGCAGAAGGTTTTGAGTTTGAGGCAGTCATGATTTTGCCCCTTCTGCTTTAGGTGTCATATCCAAGAAATCATTGTAAAGACCCACGTCAAGAAGATTTTTCCCCATTTTAGGTCTTACATTAAAGTCTTTAATTTATTTCAAGTTAGTTTTTGTGAGCCATGTAAGATAAGGTTCTAGATTTACTCTTTAGCATGTAAATATCTAATTTTCCCAGCACCATTTATTGAAGAGACCCTCTTTTGTCCATTGAGTATTCTTAGCTACCTTGCCAAATATTAGCTGATCATTTATCAACTGGTTACCTATACACTGTCATCTGTGTTCAATTTTTTCCATATGATTCATTTTATATTCCTCTTTTAATGGTTTATTATTCATTTTATCCTGTGAATTTTTCATATCAGTGGTCATAATCTAATTTTCAAGAACTTTTCTCCTATTTTGCTCCTTTTTATAGTAGTCTCTTTGTATTTTATGTATAAAACATTTTCTCAATTTCTGTGAATACCTAATATAAATTTCAAAGGTTATTTTCTAGTCTTATAATAATTTCTTTGAAAGTTAATTTTTGTTTGTTCAGCTCAGTCTTTTTTGTTCATGTTGCTGGTTTTCTTAAAATATGTATTTTTTATTGCTTTTCCATCCAGATTTCTGAAAGTATGATTCCTCCAGTGCCTAATGCAACATATCTCTGCGGTCGTGACATGCATATTTCTATAACAGGCTTTCTCCTCAGTACAAGTGTTGATAGACCGGCTACCCCAGAGAGAGTATGGATCAAGCAGCAGACAGAAGCAGGCAGCTAAAATCCCCAAAACTGCTCTGGTAAAGTATTGGAGGAACACTTCAGCTCATTTCACTTTAGGGGAATGACATTCTCTCTACTTCTTTCTTCTCCATCCCTCCTTAAGCCCCTTGCTCTCTTAGGATTTTCTGTTTCTTTTCTCAAGAATTAATATCCGTCCTTAGATTTCTCAGGTAGAGTGCAACTTTTTCTAAAATGTTTTCTAGACTTTACCTACAAGCGGAAGCCACAATTAGGTGCTGATAGTTCTGTGAAGGAAAGAGAGTGGATTGCACCTGCAGCAAAGTTTATAAGTACGGTTCTTACTACCCGCGTCCATTTTTAATATTTGTATCATTTTTGCAAGATATGGAGCATCTCTGGTGACCCCCTTGGGAGGCCATGTACTGTGGCTGTTGTCTTAGATTTGTGTTTCCTCTACCTTATTTCTACTGTTTGCTTTCTCTCTCTCAAAATCTCAACAGCTTTTCCAGGATCTTAAAATAATAGTTTCAAAACAACTTCTTACACTATAATTATTTCTCCATTATATTTTCATATTGATTGTCTTTAATATATTTTATTTTTATAGAGCAATTTTATGGGAAAATTATTACAGGAAAATTGAGTGGCAAGTACAGAGAAGCTCATATATATAGCTCCGCCCCCTGCACACAGTTGATGGTTTATCCTACTGTAAACACTTTTCATTAGTCAGGTACACTCATCACGATTGGTGAGCCAATACTGATACTTTTTACAACTCTTTTGAAGTACAATTGAAAATCAAATCATAAGATATTTGAAGTGTACAATGTGTGATTAGCACATCCATCACATATTTACCTTGTTTTTGGTTTTGTTTCTTTTTTTGTTGAGAACATTAATGTCCCATTCCCTTGCAAATTTGTATTATGCAATACAGTGTTACCAGTCTTGGACCATTTGTACATTAGATTCTCAGACTTTATTCAAGTTATAACTTATGTTTGTACCTTTTACCAACATTTCTTTATTTTCCCTACCCCCAAGCTCCTGGCAACCACCGTTCTACTCTCTGAGTCCCTATTTTTATGACTTTAGCATTTTTTTTCTGTCAGATTCCACAGATAAGTGTAGTGTTTGTTTTTCTCTTTCTGGCTCCTTTGCTTAGCCCTAAAGTTTCATCCGTTTAGCATACACACAAAAAAGGAGGGATTTAATTCTTTTCAAGGTTGAATAATATTCCATAGTATGAATTATTTATTGGTATGTATTCACTTGCCTAAAAAGTTAATAAACTCAATTTTTGTTTGTATATGTGTGTGTATATATATATATATATATATATACACACATGCACATATGTATATACACATATGTATACATATAGACACATCACAATTTTTTAATCCATTTATCCATCAGTGGACACAGAGCCATACTTTGGTTATTATAAATAATGTTTCAGTGAACATGAGAGTAAAGATACTTCTTTGAGAAAATGATTTAATTTCCTCTGGATAGAAAACTAGAGTGGGATAGTTGGATCATATGGTAGATTTATTTTTAATTTTTAATTTATTTTATTTTAAAGCTTATTCATTTATTTTGAGAGACAGAAAGAAAGAGTGCAAGTGGGGGGAGGGTCAGAGAGAGGAGGAGACAGAAAGAATCCCAAGCAGGCTCCACACTGTCAGCATGGAGCCCAGTGTGGGGCTCAACTTCAGAAACCATGAGATCATGACCTAAGCAGAAACCAAGAATAGGATGCTTAACTGACTAAGCCACCTAGGCACCCTATTTTTAATTTTTTAAAGAAACCTCATACTGTTTTTCATAGTGACTCTACCAATTGACATTACTTCAGGGAGGGTATAAAGACTCCCTTTTTTTCCACGTCACCATCAGCATTTACAGGTGTGAGTAGATATCTCACTGTGGTTTTCATTTGTATTTTTCGCTACTGATTGGTGATGTTGCGTTGTGTGTCTTCTTTTAAGAAATATCTATTCAAATCCTTTGTCCCTTTTAAAATTGGATTGTTTGCTTCTTTGGTACTGAGTTTTGTAAGTTCCTTATATATGTTGGATGTTGTGGCCGTAATGGATATATAGTTTGTGAATATATTTTTCCATTTTATATGTTGCCTTTCACTTTATGATTTTCCTTTGCAGCACACCGGCTTTTTAGTTTGATGTACTCCCACTTGTTGATTTTTGCTCTTGTTCCTTTTGCTTTTATGTCAACTCCAAAAACTTATTGCGAAGACCAATGTCAAGGAGCTTACCTCTTATGTTTTCCTCTAGCAGTTTTGAAGTTTAATGTCTTCTCTTCAAGCTTTAATCCACTTTGAGTTGATTTTTTAAAATTTTTTTAATGTTTATTTATTCTTGAGATAGAGAGACAGAGCACAAGGGGGGGGGGCAGGGGTGCAGAGAAAGAGAGAGGGAGACACAGAATCTGAAACAGGCTCCAGGCTCTGGGCTGTCAGCACAGAGCCCTATATGGGCTCGAACTCAGGATTGGCGAGATCATGACCTGAGCTGAAGTGGGACGTCCAACCAACTGAGCCACCCAGGTGCCCCACTCTGAGTTGATTTTTATTTATGGTGGAAGGTAAAGTCTAGTTTCTCTCTTTTGTGTATAGCTGTTCAGTTTTCCCAACATTATTTTTTTTAAGAAACTATCCTTTCCACATTGTATATTCTTAGCTCCTTTTTAAATAAATTAACTGACCATATATATGTGGGTTTACTTTTGGGGTCTCTATTTCACATCCAGTGCCCCAACTTTAGAGATTCCCACCTGAAAGATAGGCCCTCAGAACACCAGGCTCTGAAAGCCAAAGAGGCTTGCATCCATTAGACCCACAAAACTATAGAAAACAAGGAGGCTCTTCTTAACAGGCAAGCAAGAAAAAAATACAACTATCACCCAAGGCTCAATGCAGAGGGGGCAAGTTAAAAGACTCATTTATTATTGTTTCCTTGAAAGGGTTTATATACATACTTTAAAAGCTGCTGCTTGAAGACCAGGTTTCTAATTTCATACATAACTAGGAGCCTGCTACAATGTTCCCAGGAGACTGGGAAAGCCTGCAGTCACCTCCACTGACTTCGTTCTCAAACCCTCTCCAAGTCACCAATATCTCACGGGAAACAGCTTGTACACATGTTGTGCCCCAGCTTTTGTAGTTATTGCATGAGGGACTGGTCCCCAGATCATCAGGCTCTAATATCCAACACAACTTCCATCCACGAGTTCTACAAGACCATAGGAAATAAAGAAGTCGTTCTCAAACAGTGATCTACCCAGGGTTCAACACAAAGGGAACAGGCAAAATACCAATTTCCAAGTCTTTCCCTGAAAGGGTTTTATCTGTATACTTTAAAAGCTGCTGCCTAAGGGCCAAACTTCATCGGGGGCTTGCTGAAATCTTCCGTGGATACTGGGGAATCCTGCGGACAGCTCTTTCTCCATTCAGCTCACTCAATAACGAGAGCAAAAAAAGTCACAGGTTTCTCCCTGGAACAAGCGTGTACACATACCTGGCATCCCACCATTTGAGGCAGCTACATGAAGGATGGAGCTGCCCCCTCCCTGGATCTCCTGGCTCTGACAGCCATGTCTAGCCATCTTTATGGAGTGACAGGAGAGTGAATATTGTCAAATTGTCCATACTACTGAAAGCCACCTACAAATTCAATGCATTCCCTTCCAAAATTCCAATGACATTCTTTAAAGAAGCAGAAAAAGCAATCTTAAAATCTGTATGGAACAACAAAAGACTCTGAGTGGCCAAAGCTATTCTATCTTGAGATAGAACAAAGCTAAGAAATCACACTTTCTGGTTTTAAATGCTTATTTATTTATTTTTGATGGTGGAAGAGGGACACACACACACAGAGAGAGACAGAGAGACAGAATCCCAAGCAGGCTCCACGCTATCAGTGCAGAACATGACATGGGGCTTGAGCTCACGAACCGTAAGATCATGACCTGAGCTGAAATCAACAGTCAGACACTTAACCAACTGAGCCACCCAGGTGCCCTCACACTTTCTGATTTTAAATTATATTATAAAGGTATATGAATCAAAAGAGTATCATACAGGCATGAAAATAGTCACAAGATCAATGGAACAAAATAGTCTTATAATGTACTACCTGGTATCAGCTTTCAGTGAAATGCATCTCTCTTCCTGGAATTTTTTTGATCTCAGTAGTCTCTGTTCATTCTTTTCTTTTTAAAACCTTAACAATTAATTAATTTATTTCCCAGAGAAAGGGAGTTTTTATTGGTTCTATTCACTCATTATTATTGAAAACCACATAAGAATTAGGCCTCAATTAGAATACTTATATGGTTAATAAATTTGTTAATAGGGATTTTTGTAGTAGTAATGTTAATTAGCATAAATATTTGAACTCTATATTACCTAAATGGTAAGTTTTAGATAATTGCTTTTATAACTCGCCTTGATCTTTATGCCATTATATTGAAATGAGAGCTGGACATTAATGATTGATTATTCTCCTGACAAAATGTAAATAGAGTATCATAATTTATGTCAATAAGTGTTAACATAAGGCCTTTCATTGTGCCTATTTCTTGTCAATTGCTTTTGTAGTCTTAAAAGACTCAAACATTAAGAAAACCATTTTGTTAAATGATTAAAACATAAAAATTGGTCATAATCAGCCTAATTTTATGTCCAAATAAAATAATTTATTTTTAATATTTTTCACTTAAGACATAAATGGTGTTAATGGAATGTGTCCATAGATAGGGGGATAATTGACTTTAAGGTATTTGAATAGTGAAAGAATGTACAAATCATAACTTTGCTGAAGATTGGAATCCAAATGAACATTATATACATCAGTGTTGTCGAAAGGTAAGACACTTTACATTCAGATTGGATATTAGAAAGGCAGAGAACAATTTGTACATATGTTACTCAATAGATATAAATTAATTCTAGACACTGGTATGTGAATTAGTGAAAGGTATCTAATAATAAAGGGACATAGGACTACAAGAATTTTGTTTTGGAGATGCTTAGGTGAAACGTATCTGGATAATTAATTTCAAGCAACTTTGACGCGGCTAGTTTCTAGACATTATGGGGAGATTGTGCGGTTCCTCAAACCACCTGTTGCCTGGCTATTTGTTAAGAAAATAGACCTGGAGAGAGATTTAGTGTTTAAACTTTTTCTTCTTGGCATCTGAAGGTACTCTGAATTAATTTTAAAAAGTCATACTCAGCATGAGGCAGAAAGTCACTTGCTTTGAATGGTTTCTAGCTTCTCGCAGTCAGAGTATAACTTGGAGCTATACATCTTAAAATGATGTTATATAGGGGTGCTTGGGGGCTCAGTCGGTTGAGCGCCGACTTCGGCTCAGGTCACGATCTCGCGGTCCGTGAGTTCGAGCCCCGCATTGGGCCCCTGTGCTGACAGCTCAGAGCCCGGAGCCTGTTTCAGATTCTGTGTCTCCCTCTCTCTGACCCTCCCCCGTTCATGCTCTGTCTCTCTCTGTCTCAAAAATAAATAAACGTTAAAAAAAAATTAAAAAAAAATTGATGTTATATAAATTTGTTACAAATAGCGGTGTGTCATAACAGACCTCAGGATTCTTTTTTTATTGGTATCTATGTACCATAGATGATTTAAATTATTAGAGAAAGTCAGCAAATTTTTGTTAGCTCTCAATTCGATTGTTGGATAAATAATGGCATCATTGTTTATTGTAAAGAGAGAAAGAGAGAGAGCATGGGCTGAGAAAGGGGGCAGAGAAAGGAGAGAGAGAAAGAGAGAGAGAGAGAGAGAGAGAGAGAGAATCTTAAGCAGGCTTCACACTCGGCGTGGAGCCCAACATAGGCCTTGATCACACGACTGTGAGACGATGACCCGAGCCGAAATCAAAAGTCTGATGTTTGACTGGGCTACCCAGGCGCCCTAAATAATGGAAGTTTTGATCATTTTGTGCTGTAAAAATAACTCAATTGGATATACTGTGCACTGGTTTTATTGCAAAAAATCAGAAGTTAGATTTATAAATTAATTTAACTGTGCATAGGATATGCGTAAATAAACACTTAAACTGTCTTGCAGGATTACAAGAAAGTACAAGAACATTGGCATTTATAGATAAGGATTATAATAAATGAAATTAGTTATAATGCCTTTTAAAAATAATCACTGGCTTACAGTTTGTATTTAAAATTCTTATAATACCCAATATTCCAGAAATAAAAAGACAATCAATAATAAGACTTATTTTGTTTGAGGTGTAAGAGTTAATATCCATAGGTACCTAACTATATTAAACAACACAATGGATATGGATTTGGTCATCCTTATTATCTTCACTCGTGCCCCCTTTTCTCATTTTGGCTCATCATTTGTATAAATCATTTTATTATCCTGTCCCAGACATTCAACATTTCCTGATTGTTCCTTTATACTGCTATCAGTTAAGGTTTATAGGGTCAAGGAAAACAATCTGCCACATGTATTCTAGCAGAAGTAGAACAACCACCATTGATCCCAGATAATAAGTGAATCATGAGGTACAAATTTAAAGTCTGTGCATAACAGAAAAGATGGGAATTGAAATCAATGTCATGCTAAATACACAGCAGGTTCTCAAATTTTGAATTGAAATACAAATTCAACGTCTCAAAGAATGTGTATGTGCAGTGTAATTGTGGATTATCAAACACACATTCACAGCACAAAAGGAAATTAAAAAAATAGTTTTTATGTTTCAGGTCGACTTTTCATATACATTGATAAACTATTCTTGGAATCCCTCCCTCTTATCTTCTCCCCTTTCAGTGATCAAGGCTGGGGTCAGAAAATTAGAGGCAAGGCAATGTATCTTTATGGTCAAAGTCCTCCTAAGCTGGTACAATTAATCTGTTTAGATTTTTCAAAGTGGAACATTTATAAGATAAATAAGACACCTCCTAACAATACTGTCCTTCTATCATAGCATTAAACTGATATACCCCTATAATAGAAAATTATCTTCTAGTAGGGAGAAGGAATGAAGAGGGTAAGAAAGACAAGATTATCCTGGTTGAGGAACCCCAAACAATTGTCTCTATGCCTAGACTCACTAATAAGATAAATATTTTATCTGGTTCTGAAAGAAAAAATCTTGATCACTGAACATATAGGATGAATAATTAGTGTTTATTTTATAACAAGATTTCTGACACACAAAAATGAATCTGAGAGAGTCTCTGTGTAAGACATATAATGTTAGGTCAGTAACTTATTAACACTATATTGGGATGTACCATATTTATTTCTCTAGAGCACATTTCACCTTCTTCATAAGCTTCACCATCTGCTTGGGAACAGAGTATATAAACTTATTAAAATCAAAGGTAAAGTGTTGTACCATTCAGAAATTTAAACAGTCCTTGCAGGTTTAAATCGTTCCTTTAAGCTGTTTTCTCCTCTCACCAGCTTCCTTTCCAGAATTTTGACTGGATGCATTGAATGAACTAGTATTTGATATTATGAGAAGGCCAATGAGATTGAAACAGAAACTCTTGCACTATAAACACCTACAGGCGGTGGATAAAATGTAATTCACATAATGTAGTTTATATTGATGGGATATTTACCTCTGGAAGAAACTGAATTAAATCCACAGGTGCCAGAAGTGAAGGGAATTCTACAAGCCATGAATCAGTTAATATTTTCATTAATTCAACAAATATTATGGAGTGCAACCACATATCATGCGCAGTGTGGGCTTTCCATAGACATGAATAAAACAGAAGTCTTTCTGATATCAGATCTAGAGTCATAAATGTTTAACCTTTCATGTGGTAATTACTGAATGATCACACCACATTCTTATCTTAAGGAATCTTCAAGAACACCAAAGGTGGGGAACTGAAATAAACCTACTGTAAAGAGATCAAATAAACTATCTCCATAATAAAATATAACTAAATTCATCTCTCTACCATGGCTCTCAGTGAATTAAAAATTATTTGTTAGGATAAATGAAAGTTCTGGCTTATATTTCAGGTATGTTTGAACTTCAACTTTATATATAACGAGACTGCTGAGTTGGGGAAAGAAATCCCTGCTGAAAGCTAACTCTCTCGAAAGACTGGTGCACTAATCTGTTAACAGTGCAAAGTTTATTAAACATGCCCAGTAAAGGAAAACACTACAGTTTAAAGAGAGGCTTGCAGGGGGAAATTATGGATGAATGCTTATTCATGGTTTTGGAATCTGAGATCAAGTTGTCCTTTAAAAAGATTATTTATTGAGATCGGGTAAAGTTTGTGACATAATAGTTTAGTATTATTGGACACAGCAAGACATAGGCCTTGAAGTAATTTTTAGTAAGTAAATGAATTGCTTTATTAATATCGAATTGCCCGGATGAACAATTTGGTTAGATAAATTTGTTTCATCACTTTTTTTTTTTTTTTTTTTTTTTAAATAATGCAGTATGTTGAACGTTACAGCCTTATTTTTGCCTTTTTGGGCAAGAATTTCCTGGATCAAAAGGGCGTGAACAATAATGGCCTCAGCTCTCAGACCTGAACATTCTTCATTTTGAGCTAGAAAATAAACCATCATCATCTGTGGACATGATCAATCCAAACTGGAAAAGCTGGTTGAGGAATAGTGATTTGTTATTAAGTTTTTAGTGACGGTCATTTCAACTTTGGAAGCACGAGGTTTTCATGCTGTTTTTATGAATTATCAATTGTTGGATATTTTTGATGGGACAACAAGCGTGCAAGAACATTTCAGTCTTTGCAGGGTTCATATCTGAGCACCTCAATGTAGACAAATTCATTTAAAAACAAATTATATTTATATAATCAGAAATCACAGCCACTTCTAAGCCAGAATTCAAGCATGCTCAGTTGAAACCAGAAATTAGTTAGATCCAGTCATCACTATAGAGAATACAGAAAACTGTATATAAGGTTATTAGCCAAATCACTCAATTTCATTGTCTTTTTTGGTTTATTTCCGGAATCAATTAAGTCAGATCAAAGCAATGTAAAAGCTACTATGACATTATTCCCTGATAACAGCACATGTTTCACCTCTAAACATAATCAAATGCTGCCTTGTCCAATTATATTAAATTCTCAGATGAGCTTTCCTTATCCAGGACCAGGGAAAGGGTGGAGCTTGGGAAGAATTTCTCCATGGCAATGCTCAGACTAAATGCTAAACTATCATTAATTTCCCCTACCTTTTTTTTTTTTTTTTCCTGGTATCCTAATGGGGAGTCTCTTTGCCTCCTGCTACTTTTGCTAAAGAGTAAACCTCTTGTTTCCTGTTGGGTGGGGGCTGTTCACCAGGCTAAGAATGAAAACTGGGAAAGAGGACCTAGGGGATCTCACGGATTCTTCTTACAATTTCAACTAATCCTTCTGCTTTCATCTCCACCTTGCACTACTCTTTGGACATATTTGGTAATACCGTCAGAGGATTTTTGAGTTTTAGTGATGCAAATGGCTCCCTTGTTGAGTTTTGCCTCTTTTAGTACATTCTACTTATGCATACATTTCTTTCATTTTTCATATTGCACAACTTAGTGGACATTTTTCATCTGGGTCGGTTCATTACTAGCATATATATATATATATATACCCTTACAGTCATTTTGAATCTATGTCAGCTCTGTTGGCAATGACAAGTATTAAAATATTTGAGGAAATTATATTCCTGTTTTAAAAAATCTTAAACGGATACAACAAAAATTACCAAAATAGAAAAATTGACATTGGCAAAAAAAATGTAGAAATGGGGGCGCCTGGGTGGCGCAGTCGGTTAAGCGTCCGACTTCAGCCAGGTCACGATCTCGTGGTCCGTGAGTTTGAGCCCCGCGTCAGGCTCTGGGCTGATGGCTCGGAGCCTGGAGCCTGTTTCCGATTCTGTGTCTCCCTCTCTCTCTGCCCCTCCCCCGTTCATGCTCTGTCTCTCTCTGTCCCAAAAATAAATAAAAAACGTTGAAAAAAAAATTAAAAAAAAAAATGTAGAAATGAAGTCTTTAAAAAAGAGATTGAAAACTAGAATGATCATGGTGAGTTATAACTTAACTGACATTTACTTAGAGTCGATAAGTAAGGCACTATGATCACAAATTTCTACCTCAATTCCTTTCCTAATGGTGAGAATAAATTAAGAGACAGTCAGCTATGAAGCCAAAATGCTGAACAGAAACAAAGTAATATGAAATTTAATTTTAGACTTGTCAGTAATAGTCTTTGTCATTCTGGAAAATACACTTAATATCTACACATCTCAGTTATGTCATCTACAAAATGAGAGAGTTAGATTGGAAGATCTCTAAATTTCTTTCTAGGTGCTAATTGTTTATAAAATTAAATATAAATTTCTGATACGAAAGATTATTTGAAATTTCAAATAATAGATTATTTTTTATAAATACTTGATGCTTAAAATACTATATAGTACTGTCAATTTTTAATTATTTTATCATACTTTAAATATAGTCCTAAAAATAATTGAATAAGAAGAAAATACATTTTTTATTACAGAAATGTTAATATTTATTGAATACTTATTAGACACTGGATGCTACCGGGTTGTTATTATTAACCTCTTTCCATAATTATGGAAGCTAATTTGGGTAATTTGACCAAGACTTCATAAATCATAAAAGCCATGTAAACACAAGCATAATTATTAAATACAAATGGATGTGCATATTATAATACCTTTTCTATATAGCTTTATGGGATTTATGCTTTATTATATCTACTTTCCATCTAGATCTATTATACCAGGCAAAATGTAAGTAGTTTCGTCTTCATGAACAACTAATTCTTATAACTGTAAACTGATTTTCAAAAACTTTCTATTTTTGTGTCCTCTGAGTCAACTTTGAGAACTACATGAATTAGTATTGCTTATCTATAAGGAACAACGCATATTTGGTAAATTTTCTTTGTAATTGCAGTAAAATAAGTAAACAAATATTCCTTGTTATTGAGATGATTTTCAATAAATGTATTAAAAGTAAAAAGAACAAATAATTATGAACAAGTTCTCACTTAGCTTTCTATGCTTTGTCATATTAATACAGCAGTTAATTACATAGAAAGCACAATTTTCTTATTTATAAAAAAGCCACCTATCACATAAGGCATCATACAGATGAAAAGCAAAAAGAATAATAAAATTAAATATTAAATTTAATAGTCTCAGTATATAATTCACTGAGATGAATGAGTAATGTGATTAATATATTCATTTTTCTATTGAAGGCAATGTACGTAAAGAAAAAATATACAAAATACATATACATAACTCTTGCCAAGTGTGGCTTAGTAATTAGCACATGCCTAAACGGGAAAGGCAGCAGAAGATATGAGGCTTGCTCTAATGTGCATGCACTTTTTTGCTCTCTGTGATCTTGAAACCTCATGGCTTTTCCGCCTTGAATTTGTTCCCAAATGCCTCAACCAGCTGTTATTCAGCTTTTATGGCTGTGCTTGCGGAAGTGTTGTTCTGCAGCAGTAGAAGTCTCTTGATGTTTTAAAAATTGAAAGTCAACATGATCCAAATTTAAAGACATGAGATCAAATGAATTCTTAACATGGTAGAATTATGACAATCAATTATATAGAAGTAAACCAAAAAAAATGTGTTGGGGGGAATAATCAGTAGCATGATTTCCCATAGGGTATAATATTAAATGCACAGTGTCAGTTCCAAATACTTTAAACACATATTAAAATTTAAGCAATTTAGTACAGTAAACTAGAGGGATTCTATGATGCCTGAGAAGTGCTTCTGTACATGCAAAGCAATACAGAGATTTTAATGGTTTCACAAAAAAAATTATGAGATAAAGAACACTGTATTGTACTATACTAATAGGACAACCAGACAAGCAAATAGTTGAATTTGTTTTTTTTTAATTCATCTAAATGCATGCAATGCAAAATGCTTTAACTTACAGAACTTTTAGAAATTAATGTGCTGATACCATATAAAGGAAATGATGATGGTTCATTTTCCACATTACATGAATGCATTCAAGTAAGAAAAGCAAGCAGATACAATCTCAGCTCTTCATGGAAAACTAGAAAATAGGAATCTATATGGATTAGGAGGATAATCTGAAAGATCTCTAGATGATGGCTATAATAATAATAAAAAGGTGAAAGATGAAGGATCAGGTATAATTTGTAATAGCTGTTGAATATCAGAGTAATCATAACTTTTTCTGAGAGAGACAGAGAAGGCGAGAATTCCACATTTTCAAACATTTCCAACTTTAAAATATTTCAGAATATGACAAAAGTGAAGAGAAACTATGCTAATATCCATAAGATGCTCAGATTTTCTGAACAAGGGAAGAAAGAAAACATTAAATAATTTTAATGAAATGCATACATTTCTTACCAATAATAAACATATAATAAAGTTTGCAAAAAGAGAAATAAACCAGTGCTGGTGCTATCATTCTACCACTAAATGATAAGCAAAGCAGACTGTTAATCAACAAGAAATGTTAGTTGCTTCTCAATGAATAAGAATGCAATATGGACAGAACTTCGTTGAGTGAACATATTGCAAACCACAAAAATCTGGAAGCATGTAGTAATTAAATAAATGAGATAAACTATATACAACAAAAAGATGGTCCAAGCAGATTATACAGCCTGTATTCAATTCAACAGATGGCCCATGTGCCTGACCAAATTACCTAACAGCAAAAATTGTAATTTAATGAACCCTGGGAAGTACTTTTGGAATTTGGTTATCCCCAAATTTATGTAACTCTAAACTATAATTCAGTAATAACTACAAACCTCAAATCTTTTGTTTGTAAACAACATAAAAATTCATCATCCCCCATCTAAGATATGATG
This sequence comes from Panthera uncia, assembly GCF_023721935.1. Classification (NCBI taxonomy): domain Eukaryota; kingdom Metazoa; phylum Chordata; class Mammalia; order Carnivora; family Felidae; genus Panthera; species Panthera uncia. Next base: position 25,067,643 of record NC_064818.1, on the reverse strand, counting down.
ACATTTATTAAGTATTGAAGTAAACTGAGTAATTTGAAAAAAAGAGGAAAACTTTTGGGGCATTTGGGTGGCTCAGGCAGTTAAGCTTCCGACTTTGGCTCAGGTCGTGATCTCATGGTTTGTGAGCGCAAGCCCCGCATCGGGCTCACTGCTGTCACCACGGCTTCAGACCCTCTGTTCCCCCCTCTGTCTGCCCCTCTCTTCCCTCAAAAATAAAACATTTTTTAAAAATAGGAAGACTTTTGGGGCACTTGGGTGGCTCAGTTGGTTAAGCATCTGTCTCTTGATTTCGGCTCAAGTCATGATCTCACAGTTTTGTGAATTCAAGCCTCACGTCAGGCTCTGGTGCTGACCCTGCAGAACCTGCTTGGGATCCTCTCTCTCTTTCTCTCTCTCTGCCTGCCCCTCTCCTGCTTGCGTTCTCTCTGTCCCTCTCAAAATAAATTAATTAATCCATTAAAAAATTTTAATAGGAAGTCTTTTATTATTTATTTTATTCAAAAATAATTTTACAACCCTAAACTAGGTGTTACCAAATATTCAACTACACACATTATGTAAATTTAAAGTAGATATCCAATAAAATTTTCAAAATTATTGTAATGGGAAATCTTATAATTAAAACAATTGCAGGGGTGTGACTGGGTCGTTCAGTCGGTTAAGAGTCTGACTTTTGATTTTGGCTCAGGTCGTGATCCCGTGGCTCATGGGTTTGAGTGCCACATGGGGCTTTGCGCTGACAACACGCAGAGCCTTCTTGGAATTCCTTCTGTCGTCTCTTCTGCCCCTCACCACATTCAAATATGCGCTTTCACTCTCTCTCAAAATAAATAAACTGAAAAAAATGTTAAGCAATTATATAAATATATAATTAATTAAATTATATAAATTATTTAATTTATATATTGTATACATATTTACTCAATTAATTTTAATTAATTAATTTCCCATTAATTTTAGATTTTTAATATTTCAGACATAAATGCTTTTTTGTGCAGATATAAAAGAGGATCACCACTCTTTAGTGTGACACAACTTTTTCTTTGTTTTTAATTTTCTTTCATTGGGTTCTTATGCTTCAGGTTTTTAATTAAATTCTAGTGAGTTAACATATAGTGTAGTATTAATTTCAGGAGTAGAATTTAGTGAGTCATCGCAAGTACAACACCCAGTGCTCATTGCAACAAGTGCCCTCATTACTACCCATCGCACATCTATCCTTTTTCCCACCTACCTCCTTCCATCAACCCTCAGTTTGTTCTCTACAGGTATCTTATGGTTTGCCTCCCCCTCTTTTTTTTATGGCAATATTTCATTCTTTTGGATGACTGAACAGTTTTCCATTGTATGTGCATACCACATCTTTTTCATCCATTCATTAGTCAATGGACATATGGGCCCTTTACATAATTTGATTATGGTTGAGAATTCTGCTACAAACATCAGGGGGCATGTGCCCCTTTGAATCAGTATTTTTATACCCTTTGGGTAAATACCTACCAGTATAATTGCTGGGTTGTATGGTAGTTCTTTCTATTTTTAAGTCTTTGAGGAACCTCCATACTCCAAAAGCTTAACATTTACTTCTAAATCTTAGTATCTTTATCCAAGTAAATATAGTCACAATTTGGAAGTGATTTTTTTTTTTTTTTGAGGAGTGCATTGTATTTGTAGCAAAACTTGATCGTGTATGGTCAAGATACCAACAAATATCTTTTTGAAATCTATATTGCATACCAATATAAATATTACCATAACACACCGGTGAATTCTAATCAATGAAATTACAGGCATGTTGCTTCTCCCAAGGTCTTATTCTATTTTCATCTTTGGCTGCATGATCTTTCATTTACTGAAACATAATCCACCCTTCTCATAAGTCTTTCAAGGGATCTGCATGTATTCATATACCTAATTATCAATGTACTCACCAAGTAGCTTCTTCTTTTTTCTTTTTAATTTTAGTTAGTTAACATACAATGCAGAAATGGTTTCAGGAGTAGAATTCAGGGGTTCATCACTTACATACAACACCCAGTGCTCATCACAAGTGCCCTCCTTCATACCCATCACTCATATCTAGCCCATCTCCCCTCCCACCTCTTTCCATCAACCCTCAGCTTGTTCTCTATTGTTAAGGGTCTCTTGTGCTTTGTCTCCCTCTCTCCTCTTCCCCTGCTTCCCATATGTTCGTCTGTTTTGTTTCTTACGCCCCACACATGAGTGAAATCATATGGTATTTGTCCCTCTCTGACTGACTTATTTCACTTAGCATAATACATTCTAGTTCTATCCATGTTGAATGAAATCTTACCAAGTAGCTTCTTCTATATGCTGCTTTCTCCTGAGCCAAATGAAGTTTCCTCATGTTTCCCTGATGATGTTGCTCACTGTCTGGTCCACAAGTGATGTGCCCTGGACCTTTGCTTCATGATCCACCAGACATTGAGCTTCTTCACCAGTCCTGGGTTACACGAAAATTTAAGGAAGTTCCTCTTACCCACCGGGCTACACATTGCCATACAGACCCCAAACCATGACCATTTGCCGTAAAACTTCCACTAGTCTTTCATAACAAATCTCCTTTATCTTCTATAAAAAGCACTTAGCAAAGACTTCACTCAGTCATACGCATTAATAAGTATAAACTTTGGCAGGGAAATGGTAAGCCAGTTTCTTTTTTGAGATAGAAATAAAACATTTTAAAAGTAGCCTTGTAGAGGGGCGCTTGGGTGGCTCAGTCAGTTAAGCGCCTGACTTCAGCTCAGGTCATGGTCTCGCGGTTCATTAGCTCAAGCCCCGCATCAGGCCCTGTGCTGACAGCTCAGAGTCTGGAGCCTGCTTTGGATTCTGTGTCTCCCTCTCTCTCTGTCTGTCTGTCTGTCTCTCTCTCTCTCAAAAATAAATAAAAACATTAAAATTTGAAACCAATAAATATAAGTAGCCTTGTAGAAAGTCCTTTAATATGGAAAACTAGGTATATTATCAACCTGAGCATTATTTCCCTCAGAGCCTGTCAAGGTCTTCAAAATTTTTCTTTCCTATCATAATCCTACTAAATGATCCTTCTGATCATATTCTCCAAACGGTAGAACATGTTGGTAGAAATTAATCTGCTTGTTACTTCTAAATAACAGTTTTACAGATTCTGCCATTTTCAACACACAAGTTGGCTTTCAATTTCAGTCAAAACTCATGCTCAAGTTATTCTTCTTATATCATAAAGCTATTCCCCCTTTTTATATGTTATGTCAAGTGTATCGAATTTTGCCTGCAAGGCTTTCATTCTGCTGTCTTTGAACCAACTTTTCTTTGAAAAATCCTCATCTCCATCCATAGGGGTGATCCCATGTCAGCTCTAGTGAGATACATAACTTGGCCAATACAGTGCATTTCATTTGCCTGTTTCAGGCATTTGACAATGACCCCCGAGAATAAATGAGACTCAATCCCAGCACTTGTTGAAAGTTGTTGGAATGAAAATCTCTCTTTCTAGTGAAATCACTAGCTGTAAAGTCAGTAAAGGACCTGTCAGGACAACTAAGTTTGGAGAATTGCTGCTTGACAGTGAAGCTAACCTAAATGAAAGCACAGACAAGAAAGCACCCACATGCGGGTGGGGAGATGGGAATGGGCCAACTCTTTACAACCTAGTTTGACCCTGGTAATCTGGCCACTCCTGGAATCAAATCTACCCTTGTATTTTTCTTTTATATAAGCCAATATATTCCCTTATTTATGTGAGTCAATTTGAGTTACACCTTGTATGGCAATGGAATTGATTCTGATGATTAAATCTGGTTGTATAAATCACTTTCCTTTTCTAATACAATCATCTCTCTCTCCTTTTTTTTAATGTTTATGTATTTATTTTGAGAGAGAGACAGAGAGTGAGCTGGGGAGGGGCAGAGAGAGAGGGAGGCACATAATCCCAAGCAGACTCGAGAGCTGTCAGCCTAGAGCCCGACACCAGGCTTGAACTCACAAACCATTAGATCATTACCTAAGCCAAAATCAAGAGTCAGACGTTTAACTGACTGAGCCACCCAGGCACCTCACAATCATTTTTTTTAAAAAAGAAAAAAAAATATATATATATATCTCAAAAGTTCTATGCTATGGAAAATGTTATTACAATGCTATAAATTTGTTCTTTAGTCTAGCTATATTACAATAATAAATTCTAGCCATTTCTCATTTATCCAGTTACTATATATGTTTATATGCACATATGTATCTATCTATATCCATCTATAGATACAATTATAGATGGAATGTAGAATTAGACATATCAATATTCTAACAAATATATATTTAGATAAATATACTTACATATATCTAAATATATATATTTCAAAATATATAAATATAGATAGATATTGATAATTTTTAGTATATTTAGATATATATACTTACATATATCTAAATATATATATATTTTAAAAATATACAAATATAGATAGATATTGATAATTTCTTAGTATATCTTGGCTTACTATAACAAAATGCCATAGCCTGGTTGGCTAAAACAACATTTATTTCTCACAGTTCCAGAGCCTGGAAAATCCAAGATTTGGTGTTTGGTGAGAGCCTGCTTCCTGATTCATAGAGAAATGTCCTCTCACTGCAGCTACACAAAATGTAATGGGCAAGGGAAGTGTCTTTATAAATGAATTCATCTCGGGGCGCCTGGGTGGCGCAGTCGGTTAAGTGTCCGACTTCAGCCAGGTCACAATCTCGCGGTCCGTGAGTTCGAGCCCCGCGTCAGGCTCTGGGCTGATGGCTCGGAGCCTGGAGCCTGTTTCCGATTCTGTGTCTCCCTCTCTCTCTGCCCCTCCCCCGTTCATGCTCTGTCTCTCTCTGTCCCAAAAATAAAAATAAAAAACATTGAAAAAAAAATTTTAAATGTATTCATCTCATTCGTAAGTGCTCCATCCTCATGACTTAATCAGCTTCCAAATGCCCCACCTCCTAAAACAATTACACTGGGGGTTAGTTTTCAACATAAATTTTGGGGAAGATGCAAACGTGCAACGTATATTATATTATATATATTGTGTGTAAATACACAAGTGGACAAGTAACTTGGGTATCATATTTAGGCAAGTATATTTCTTTCTTATTAAAACACTTTATGGGTTTTTGCCATAGCATAGGAAAAAAAAAAAACAGTGATAATCTAAATGAGAACTGTGATCAAAAATTGAAATTATTAGGGGATCCTGGGTGGCTCAGCTTGTTAAGCATCTGACTTCTGCTCAGGTCATGACCTCGCGGTTTGTGGGTTCGAGCCTCATGTCCAGCTCTGTGCTGACAGCTCAGAGCCTGGAGCCTGCTTCGGATTCTGTGTCTCCTTCTCTCTCTGCCTTTCCCTTGCTTGTGCTGTCTCTCTCTCAAAAATAAACAAACATTAAAAAATTTGAAAAATGGAAATGATTAGCATGGATTTAAGATCTTATGGTTGATGAAATAGTTCAACCAAACATTTTAAGCTTGAGACAGATCAGTGTAATTTTTTTTTTGCTAAGCATAGTTTATGGGCATTGAACATGGGAACAACAACAAAGTAAGAATTTTCTCATCTTCAAAATACCTTGTATTCTTTATGCACAAAGACAGTGACTTCAATAGCAGATGCACTTGAGATTTGCCATTAAAACAATTGTAGTTTCAGAATCTGCACTTCTCCTCACAGATAAGGCCATTCCAAGATGATAGCCACCTTCTACAATGAAAAGGCAAGAAAAACTTGAAGGCAACATGTCTTTAGTTCATCAAGAAACTTTTACAGTAGAATGTTTTTTTTAATTCATAAGATGAACTTAATAATACAAAAAAAAATCCTAGTAACCATTCCTAAAAACCCAAATTCATTGTGGAAAAAAAAAAAAAATTTTAATCCCACTCTGTTTTCTCTGCTAAAAAATAGAAAGTTAAAAACTTCATGTGAATTAACAGGAAGTAATGTTCAATTCATCCCCTCCCATATATCAATAATATCAGATTTCATAAAATATTAGGCAACCATTACCAGCAGCTAACAACAAAATATATTTTATTATGTGGAAAAATACAGAGCACAGAATTGCAAAGTAAAATAATATAGCAGTCAAGAGTTTATGTTCTAGAGTCAGACTCCCTGGCTTTGAATTCCATTTTTACCACTTCTATCTTTGTTATTCAACTATCTGTGCATTTAATAATAGCCCTGTTGTCAGTTACTCTTTTGGGTATATAATGAGTTAGTCCATGCAAAATGCTTAGAATAGCACCAGGCAGATAGTATAACCTCCTTAAATGTTGATGATCGATTAAATGATAACTAGATACACTGAACTATAGACTTCTCTTCATGTATATATAATTAGGCAGACAAAAAGAGAAAAGGATATAAAGGAAAGGAAATACTTAAACTAGTGATGATTTCTGAGTTCTAGTGTAGGTGATTTGATCTGTTTTCTGCCTCCCCACCAAAAAAAGAAAGAAATTATAGATAACACACACACATGGATATATAAAGACATAGAGACGGACTGTGACAGAGAGAAAAAAAAAACACAGAGAGGTTGAGAAAGACCACATATATAAATTGTATATCTTTAATTAATAGGTTTTTATTTCATTTATTTATTTATTTATTGTTTTAATGTTTATTTATTTTTGGAAGACAGCGAGACAGAGTGGGGGAGGGGCAGAGAGAGAAGGAGACACAGAAGCTGAAGCAGGTTCCAGGCTCTGAGCTGTCAGCACAGAGCCCGATGTGGGGCTCAAACCCACAAAGCGAGGGATCATGACTTGGGCCAAAGCCGGACGCTCAACTGACTAAGCCACCCACGTGCCCCAATAAGTTTTTAATTATCATAGTCGGACAACAAAAAAAAACCAGTTTACTTATTTGGTAAATCCATGAACTTCATGTATTTAAACTTTCACTGGTATTTTCATTTATATTATCAATTACTAGATTTTTTAGAATAAAAATTTAACAGGTTTCTCCCCACTAGTAACTACACCCACTCTTCTTCCATGAGCTTCTGAGAGCCATGAAGCCAATAATATACATTCCAGCCAGATATTCACATGCAGCCTGCAGACAAAATTCATGCTGAACTTCCATTTCTTGGAAACCTCATATTACAAACTCAACACCCACCCCATCTTTCTGAAAGAGGTAAATGAGCACATTCCACATAGAGGTGGAGTTTCTCTAGCACTATTGGCAGCTACAACCTTTCAGAATGACACTTCCACTGAGATAGATCCTTTTACGGACAATTTTTTAGAATTGTATGGTCATTCTTTGCACAACTTGGGACATCAGAGCAGATATTTACTCAGATGATATATTTGTCAAACAGAATTGACATGTTAGGCCCTGGCATAACTGGGAGAGCATTGGGTTTGTCTTTTATCTACCCATTGGTTCTGTGACTCCCTAGACAGTATGGAGGCAAGGTTCCTATTGAGTCTGAAATTTGCATTAAATTAGCAAGTAATACCACCTAAACTCAATAGCATGCTGAAGTCTGCATGTGTATGTTTCTGGCCAACTCTATGGAGATGCAAGATAGGCTAATAAAGAGAGGAGGTAATGGTTGTATTTCAGGACTCACAATGCTAACTTACTTCTAAAACCCCATGGAAGAAATACCAAAGATGCAGAATAGTCTACAAATTAGAAATAAAACTGCTTTTCCTCATGAGAATGTTTAAAGAGACATAACATTATAACACTATCAAATGTTAACTTTCTCCTTGTGGAGTGAATCGGTGACACCATAACCTGTCAACCTGAGGTGGTTAACCAAAGCATTCTGGTAAATCAGGAAATGCTAGAAAACAATTGAGTTAGCCAAGAATTATTTACTACTATCAATGAATGCCTTGGCATGCTCATCTTCACATTCATACTTCGAAATAATTTCAGTGCAATTTTCATGAAACTTTGTTCCTCAGAAAGTGTAGGCACTTCCAGCCACTGAATAATAAAGTGTAAACACCTAACAATGAAATGAAAAGTCTACATTTTATGAATCTTATAATGGTGTGGCCTCAAGTTTATATCAGTTTTATCTAAGACTGCATAAGAATCAAAGCAAAAGCTTTTTTGCATGTTCTCTCACTTAATTTCATGGCCAGGAAAATATGTTTTAAATATACTTCTGTAGTAATATACGTGCAGTTTGTTTTTCCTTCTTTAAATATATTTACTTCAATTATCGAACACTTGTGTAACCACCATTCAAGTTGTATTTCCTTTTAGGAGAAAGCATCCCTATTGTTAAGCTCTAGCTGACATGTTTTCAAATTCATGTTCTCAGCATTGAAGGCCACTCTCAGAGATTTTATTTTAAGCTTCTTTATTTATTTTGAGAGAGAGTGAGCGTGCAGAAGGAGCACAAAGAGAGTGAGAGAACTCGAAGCAGGCTCTGCGCTGAGGCTTAAACTTACAAACCATGAAATCGTGACATAAGCTGAAAACAAGAGTCTGTCACTTAACCAACTGAGCCGCACAGGCATCACCTGGAAATTTTCTTAAAAGTGAAATTTACTCATCTCACATTTAGAATGGCTAAAATAAAAAAACACAAAACATAACAAGTGTTGGCAAGGATGTGGAAAAAGAAACCCTCATGCCCTGTTGGTGGGAATGCAAACTGGTGTAGTCTCTGTGGAAAACAGTGGTGGTTCTTCAGAAAATTAAAAATAAAACTACCCTACAATCCAGTAATGTCACTATTGAATATTTACTCAAAGAATACAAAAACTCTAACGCAAAAGAATATATGCACCCCTATGTTTATTGTAGCATTATTTATAATAGCCAGATCATGGAAGCAACCCCAGTATCCATTGATAGATGAAAGGATAAAGAAGATGTGGTATAGGGGCACCTGGGTGGCTCAGTCAGTTAAGCATGAGTTCAAGCCCTGCTCCTGTGCGGACAGTTCAAGGCCTGGAATCTACTTCAGATTCTGTGTCTCCCTCTCTCTGCCCCTCCCCTGCTCATGCTCTCTCTCTCTCTCTCTCTCTCTCTCTCAAAAATAATAAATAAATATTAAAAATTTTTAAATAAAAAGATGTCATACACACACACACACACACACATACACACACACACATACACACACACACAGTGGAATATCACTCAGCCTTTAAAAAGAATGAAATCTTGTCACTTGGCAATGACATGGGTGGAGCTAGAGAGTATTAAGCTAAGCAAAATAGGTCAGTCAGAGAAAGAAACATGCCATATGACTTCACTCATATGTGGAATGTGAGAAACAAAACAAATGAACGAAGAAAAAACAAAAGACAAACCAAAAAAAACCCAGATTCTTAACTACAGAGAAGAAACAGATGATTATGAGAGAAGAGGTGAGTGGAGGTTGGGTTAAATAGGTGATAGAAATTAAGGAGTGTGCTTGTCATGATGAGCACTGAGTAATATGTAGAATTGTTGAATCACTATATTGTCCACCGAAAACTAATACAACATGGTATAGTAACTCTCCTGGAATAAAATAAATAAAATAAAATAAAATAAAATAAAATAAAATAAAATAAATAAACTTAATTTTGATACAGGAATTACTCTTTTGTGAAATAAGTCTAAGATGTAATCATGAAATGGTTTGCAATACAGTATATTTTATTATTGAAAACAAAGAAAAAAGCAAAGCACAACCTGGAGCTCTTCTGGTGATGGGGGTGGGCCCCCTTAAAGTAGTGAAATTCCAGTATCAGCATGATAATCATGATCTAGGAAATGCCACCTCATAAAAATCAGTAAAAAGAGACTAGTCATGTTGGGATGAAGCAAACAATACAGTATTAAAGTGTATTAGATGAAAAAAAAAATGTCATCATGGACATTCAACTGTTACGTGTTAAACATAATTCATAATGTATCAATTCAACTTCAACCATATTAGAAACAGCCAATAGTTTTCTTTATGAAATATGAGATGAGAGTCTTATGCATGATTGAGACCATGACTATGATAAAGTAGGTGATGGAATTTAATGTTTTTATGTCTATTGTTTAGCACTCTTGAAACAAGTTAATCAAATCACCCAAATGAGAAAATAAGCTGTAATTGCCAATCAACTCTTATCTTCAATAAATTATCATATCTGGTATGCTTTGATTGGATTTTGTTGGCAGGAAGAAGCTGGAGGTGGGCTAACTAGAAGTGAGACTGCTTAGGTGACTAATTTGGAGAATGTTTTTGGCTTTCTCAGGTTAGTCTTGAGTTAGATGTGGGGAAGCTGGCAATCGCTGGCCAGTTCAAGGTCAGTTGCTGTAGAGGTTGTGGTTGGGCTTCCCAGGTTGGTTGCTTAGAAGTTCTGACTGGGCTTTCCAGGCTACTTGTTGCAGAAGATGTAGGTCAAAGCTCTACTGGTATATATTGTCATCATTGTGCATTTGTACAGTCACTCAACACTTACTGAATCATGGGTGCCTTGGTGGCTCAGTCAGTTAAGTGTCCAACTCTTGATTTCAGCTCAGGTCATGTTCTCACAGTTAGTGAGATTGAGCCCCATGTTGTGCTGTTAGCACAGAGCCTGCTTGGGATTCTCTGTCTCCCTCCCTCTGCCCCTCCCCTTCTTGCATGCATGTGTGCTGTTTCTCGAAAAAAAAAAAAACTTAAAAATATTTCATTTCATCATAACCATTTATATCAATTGAAGTAAAGTTTCTTTTTGGAAACTTATAATTAATGCTGTTTAAGTTCTTAGTTTTTATCTTAAAAAATACAACATATTTTCCTTAACACTTAAGGTAGAAATCACTTTATTCCTCACAACCGTGCCATGGTACCCTTACACAAGTTTTACAGAATCAACACGAAATCACAATGACCCAGTGTCTTCTGGGGAATCAACAGAATAGGACTGGCCGTTACTCTTGTTAACTGTTGTTCAAGACTTGCAAAGCCACTCTTTGAAAAATCAATGTTCCTGAATAAATATTCTCCCTTTTGATATTCTTTAAGTTGAGATAAGAAAATTTCAACAATTGTATACTACACAACAATACCTAAAGACCAGAATTCTGTGGTAATCCAAGAGTCAATCATAACATTGGCCATCCAGGTGCTCAGAAAATTAATATTCATTGGAATGATAACAAACTACTCTATGTTTACTCTATAATAATTTACTCTTGGCATTTGGCAAGAAATGTCGAATAAAATATTTTAGAATGATAAGCACAGTTATTTTTATTGTTCTTACTTCTCCACATTTTTCACAATGGATATGTGCTAAATGTATAATCAGAATAAAAAGAATATGCAATATAGAAATGAGGCATATTTTATTTGTTTTATATATTCATTTTCATCTCTATTATGGCTCAAAATCAATGTGGTTTGTAATATGCATGGAAAAAGACTCTTATCACTGAAATAGAAAACATCTGGCAATAGCAAATAAAAACAAGCTCTTTTAAGCATCTAAATCTGACTTGCTTGCACAAAGGACAGAAATGGAAAATATCCACTAAAAATATTCCACTATTGACAATAGAAATATCACAATAATCTCTCACCTATTCACCAAAAAAGTTTTTTTTTTAATTAGATGATTTCAAGAATACTATTCTATGGGGGTGCCTGGGTGGCTCAGTCTGTTGCATGTCTGATGCTTGATTTAGACTCAGGATATAATCTCACAGTCCATTGGATCAAGACCTGCATTGGTCTCCGTGCTTTTAGCATGTACTTGTACTCTCTCTCTCTCTCAAAATAAATAAATTAATTAAAAATATATTTAAAACAATACTACTCTGTGGGATGTAGTTGAGAGGAAAATAGGAGGAATGATGCATCATGGAGACCCAGGATATGAAATGATTATTCGAGGATTCCAACATTTAGCATATTAAGCTATATAAAAGAACACCTTTGATACACAACATTGAGAATGAAGTAAAAATGCCATTAAAAATATGTGGTATAATGTCTTCTCCTGCTTTCCCTCCTTCTCTTCCTCTCCCCATCTTTCTTCTTCTCCCAACTATTAGGTACCAAGCACTATTTTAGACACTTGAAAAGTCCTTGGTTGCTAAACACACAAAACAACCTGTCCTTATAAAAATAATATACAAGTTACTAAATATGTGGTTTCAGACCTGATTCTTCATCCTGACTTTATAAATTAACACTTCTAATGATTTTGGTAAAATTTCTTAAATTTCTGAAACACAATTTCCTCCCCTATAAAATGTACACTACATTATACTATATATAATATTATACATATATTATATGTAGTATGGTATTATACTATATTATATATATATGCACAACATAGAATATAATATTATTTAGTCATAAAAAAGAAGGGAATCCTGGGTGCTTGGGTGGCTCAGTCAGTTGAGTGTCCTACTCTTGATTTCAGCTTAGGTTATGATCTCATGAGGTTCATGAGATTGTGCCCCACGTCTGGCTCTGAGCTGGTAATACAGAGGCTACTTGGGATTCTCTCTCTCCCACTTTGTCTGCCCCTCCTCTGATTGCACACACACTCTCTCTCTCTCTCTCAAAATAAATAAATAGGCATTTAAAAAAAGAAGGGAATCCTGACATTTGCAACAACATCGATGAAGCAGAAGGGAATTGTGGTAAGTAAAATATGCTAGACAAAGACAAATAGTGTATGATATCATATATATGTGGAATTTTTTAAAAGTTCAGTTTATAGAAACAGAGGAGAATGGAAGTTGCCAGAGCCCGGAAGATGGGGCAAATAGGAAGTGGGAGATGATAATGAAATGATACAAACTTTCAGTTATTAGATGAATACCTTCTGAAGATCTAAGGTGCAGCATTGGTGACTATAGTTAATAGTGTGTGTTGCATAGTTAAAATTCGTTAAGAGAGTAGATTTCTAACCACACACACAAAAGATAACTATGTGAAGTGGCAGATGGGTTAATTAACTTAATTGTAATAAATATTTCATAGGGGATATGTCTATCAAATCATCACCTTATACACTTTAAATATATCTTTTTGTTGTTGCTGTTAATTATACCTCTGAGAAACAGGGAGAGAAAAAAGACTCTTGCTTATATTTTCTTCAAAGGCCAAGAACACAGGCTCTTTAATCACTGCTTTTATTCTTCTTTTCGCTCGTTACAAAAACGAACAAGAATTCTCAAAAAAAAAAAAAAAAAATCTTTACCCAAAGTTAAAAACAACTTTTCCAAGTTGACTTAGACCAATTATTTATTTTTTAATAGGAATTTGACCTGTTGCAACAGGGAATCACATATACTGGAAGATGTCTTTGTTTTGTTTTGTTTTGTTTTGTTATGTTTTTTTTGTAATTCATTTTTTTAGCATATTATAGAACGTCATCTATCGATTGGAAAAAAGAAGAAGTAAAATATCCTCACCGCAGGGAGTTCGAGAAGCATTGACATAATGAGTCAGTCCACAGTTCTGAAAGTGATCATTTGATATTTCTCCATATTATCTTTTTTTTAAATGTGTATTTATTTATTTTGAGAGATAGGGAGAGCATACATGCCATGAATGGGGAAGGGGCAGAGAGAGAGAGAGGAGAGAGAATCCCAAACAGGCTCCACGCTATCAGTGCAGAGCCCAACACAGGAATGGATCTCAGGATCATGAGATCATGATCTGAGGTGAAATCAAGAGTTGGACACTTAACAACTGAGCCACCCAGGTGTCCCAGTTTCTTCGTATTAACTTTCAGTGTATTTGTTCAGTTCACTGGGAGCAAAATCAGTACGGGCACCAAATGACCAAAACCACAATGAAAGAATGCTAATTGATGCTACCTCAGGCATACGATGAGGAAGCAGTATGAACAAGCTTTTAGGTGTTAGTGGGGCAGTTGCCAAGAGCCAATGATTTAACTCATCACGCCGAATAATAAAACCTCCATAAGAGTCCAACACGATGGGTTCGGTTAGCATGTTGTTCAACACACGGAGGTGCTAGGAGAGTGGCATCGGGGGAGGGCATGGAAGCTTTGCACCCTTTCCCCATGCCTTGCCCCACAAATCTCTTCCATCTGGTTTCACTCAGTTATTGGTTATATCCTTTTATAATAACTAGTAATCTAGTAACTAAAATGTTTCTCTGAGTTCCGTGAGCCACCGTAGTAAATTAATTGAATCGAAAAAGGGAGAAGGTCATTGGAAACTCCAATATATACCCAGTCAGCCAAAAACACAAATGACAGTGTGAACTTGTCACTGGCCTCTGAAGGGGGCGGGGGTGGGGAATGAATGACAGTCTTGTTGGACTGAGCCTGTAACCTGTGAAAACTGACACTACCACCGGGTCAGAAGAGTGTCAAAATTGAATTAAATTGAATTGGTGGTGGTGTGGAACCATGTTGGTACCAGGTGCGGAATTTTACAGCTCTTTCTAACAATTGGTTCACAGAAAAAGAGACAATTATCTGCGACATTTTAAGACTAGGATAACCAGATATCCCCCCAAATCCAAGTGACCTTTTCCCTTAATATACATTTTTTTTCTCCACTTAATATTTGGTTATAGAAAGAGGATGTCATAATAAAAGAACAACAAAACAGACTAGAGAACGTTGGATGAATCATCATCAGTTGCAGAGAAACTGAAAAAAATGTATTGATAAAGAAGCAGTTTAGCATTTGCTTTCTTCCTCTGCTTTCCACATCGTCTTTGAGTTACTTCAATGTATAAATAAAGCAGGAAGCTTCAACTTCCACCAGTGAAGCTTCCAGCAATGACACAGTTTAAAATATCCTAATCAAAATTTTCAGTAGGGGGCAAAAAAGAATGAAAAATAGTGCTATCTTTGACAGCATACCTTGGTAATGAGCTCGGATAAGCTCAGCAGAATTTCAATTCTGAATCACTCAAAAATAAGCATTTTAGGGGTTCCTGGGTGTCTTAGTTCAGTGCCTGACTGGATTTCAGCTCAGGTCATGCTCTCACATTTTGTGGAATCGAGCCTCACGTTGGGCTCTGTGCTGGCTGGCATTGTGGAGCCTGCTTGGGATTCTCTCTGCCTCTCTCCCACTCATGGGTGTTTAAGCTCTCCCTCTCAAAATAAACATTTTTTAAAAAGAAAAAGGAAAAAAGCAATTTAGTTAATCTGAAGTTATTTCTTTTTTTCCCGAAGATCCTTAAATTCTCACAGTTTTACCATTTGTTTTGTTTACTTGACTGTTATCTTGGGTTTTCTTTACATTGTATGCTGTTCATTCAAAATAGCATTTACTCAATACACAAATATTGTTCATAATTAAAACATACAAACATACAAATAAACAATGAGCAGAAAAAAATAGTTTAAAGCTAACAGACCAAGTTTCCTTAAAAAGACAAATTATTCAATAGCCTTCATAGTATCTAAATTCTCCTTGTAGAAAATTAATTATTGTGGGTCTTGTTTAAGTTTATTCTGTGGTTGATGGGGGGGTGGGAGGGAGGGGAGAGTGGGTGAGGGGCATTGAGGAGGGCACCTGTTGGGATGAGCACTGGGTGTTGTATGGAAACCAATTAGACAATAAATTTCATATTAGAAAAAATAAAAATAAAATTAAAATAAAATTAAAAAATAAAATAAATAAATAAAATAAAAAATAAAAAATAATAACAAAATAAAATCTGGAAAAAAAATTATTCGATATGTAAAAGGTAGGATACAGGTTACAGTAAGCATTAAAAAAATCCCTTAGAAATTCACATTTTGTATACATGAGTAATGATCATGTAAATTTTGGTTTAAAAGCACAAAACATGGTTTTATGTTCTTCTAGGTAGTATTTCCTGGTAATTTTTAATTACAGAGGAATAATTTTAAATGTTCTTTTGAATTCCAGCTTTATACAAACATATATATATGTATATATATATAAATTTGTATATATATATTTGTAAAAAAATATACATATATTTTTATATAGCTGGAATGAATATATACATATATATTGGATATATATGCATATATATTAATATACATTAATTAATATATACATACATATATATATGTGTGTATCAAAGGGCTAACAACACAAAAATCACAGCACTATCATTACCAAAAACTTCTGGCAAATTCTATGCCAGATTTTATTCCAATGCATTATCTCATTTAACGTTTTAAATAGATTATCTCTATCCCTAACATCTGTATATAAAAGTTATTGCTCTCACCTTTAGTATAGAAATAAGAAAAGTGGCCCTTGGAAAATAGCTTTTCAAAGATCACATAACCCTTCTATGACAAATATGTATATGGACGTCTCTTTGGAAGAACAGGAGAAGCCAGCTTGACACAAAATGGAATGTGTAACTAATTTTATTTGTCACCATAGACTGGGTAGCTTAAAACACAGAAACTTATTTTTAATAATTCCGGAGGCTGCCATGCCAAGTTTGAGATCAGGGTGCCAGTAAGGGCAGCTTTTAATAAGACCGTCTTTCTGGTTGGCAGATAGCTGTGTCCTCACTGTGTCTTTACATGGTGGGGAGAGCAAGCTTTGCTTTCTCATTTTACAAAAACACTAATCCTCTCGTAGAGGCTTCACCATCATAACCTCATCTAAGCCTAATTACCTCTCAAAGGCCCCATGTTTAAATATCATCATATTAGTCTTTAGGGTTTTAACACATACATTTGGGGGATATACACACATTTAGTCCATTACAACTTTAGAAGAGAAGAGAAGAGAAGAGAAGAGAAGAAACATAGATATAGACATAGCATTAAACATAAAATTAAATTTTCCTAAAATATTAAATGATAGAGGAAAGAGGATAGTTGTAAAACAAGGTGGCTGTCATTATTAATCACTGATAGTATTTTATGCTGGAATTTGTCTATGTGGGGGATGGTGTAATTTTACTATTTTCCCTGCTTCATAGGTATTTGAAACTTTTCTTAGTATTGTATTTTAAAATTTGTAAAAAATGTATCAGAAGCAGCCAAAGCAGTACCAGAAGAAATAATATAGCTTAAAGTTTCTATGTAAGAAAGTATTATGTACAGTAAAGAGCATCCATATTAAAAGTTAGAAAAGAAACAGCAAATAAACTCCGAAGAAAATGCAAGGGATGAAAATGACATGGATCAGAAAAAATAATATAAAATGGAAACATACAATAAAGAAAATAAAAAAGAGGGGTGCCTGGGTGGCTCAGTAGTTAAACATCTGACTTCGGCTCAGTGCTGTGCTCACAGCTCAGAGTCTGGAACCTGTTTTGGATTCTGTGTCTCCCTCTCTCTCTGCACCACCCATGTTTGCGCTCTGACTCTCTCTGTCTCTTAAAAATGAATAAATGTTTAAACAATGTTAAAAAAAGAAAAGAAAAAATAAATTTTTGAAAAGCGTGAAAAACTTAATTACTTTCTAGGGAGATTGATGAATCACCTATGAGAAAAGCCCTAAATGGGGAATATCAAGGTCAAGAATAAATAGGGCATTACAACAAATTTTGCAGATATAACAGAAAATAAATACAATTTTATTTGTTTAGAAACTTTAGATTAAATGGAAGACTCCCTAGAAAACAGACTATCGCATGTAACACAAAAAGAAAGAACTCCTGAGCATTGGTATGTCAAATTTTCCAAATGCTTTACTGAAGAGTAAAGCAATGTAAGAAACAATTACAGTTGATCTTACAGAAAAGTTTTCAAAGAATTGAAAAATTGGGAAGAATGACTGACTTCTATTACGAATCCAGTATCACTTTGATGAAAAATAGACTATGAAAAGAACAGAAAGTTACTAGTGTCTCTCCTACTGGACATTGAAGCTAAAATCCTAACTTCAAAAAGATGTTGAATAACAGATGAACATGTTCACTTATGTTTATGTTCAATTTATTCAAGGAATATGTGTTTTGTTTAATATTTAAAAATCAATCTCATCAAAAGGTTAAAGAAGAAAAATCATTTTTTTCAGTAGATACAAATAAGGTGGTTGATAAAGTCAACATCTTCTTGTAATAACACAAAACTAGGAATAGAAAGGAATTTCCTAGATCTGACAAGGCATATTTTCACAAACTATAGAGCAAACACCTTATCGTGAAACAGAAAGCTTTCTTTTAAAGTTCTGGCATCTTACCAGGTCAGGTAAAATCAGCTTGATTTTCCATTTTCGCCCTCTGCATTCTGTTGCCTGAGGATTTTCTCCTGCTGCTGGAGCCAGCTTTGGTGTCCCTGTGGCAGGACAGATGTTCTAGGGAATAATCAGGCTCTAGGAGTGGCTGACTGGAGTCGGTGCACACATATCTCACCATATACACCTGGCCGTTGGGTGGGAAAACTGCAAGGTGCATGCCCCATACTGGCTCCTAGAGCTTCTTTCCAGTGAAGAAGTTCCAGTAGCTCACAACAGACGCTGACATCATTTACTGGCTATCTTCCCTTTCTTCCTTTTTCCCATTTCCTTAACAATCTATTTGCACTAGAATCCTGGTCTCGGTATTTACCTCTGGGGGAATTCAAATGAATTCATGATGTAATTTTTGAAGTTCTATTTATTGGATGATAATAAATTCCCTCCTAAAAGTTAATTTTTCCACTGATTTTTCCCTGCTTTCTCTTCTTATTAAAAATATTATGCCTCATATTGATTTCTGTTCAAAGGACTTTAGAGATTATAAACAAACAAAGCACTCAATATAAAAACAACCCACTATAGTTTCACTCCCTTAGGGTAAACAAAAATATACTTTGCTTTAGCACAACAGCTAATAGTCAAGGTGAAATCTTTCGTTAATCACAGGAATACAGTGCAACATTTTCGTAGGCAAATCTGAATATACAAGCCAGTATATGCAGGTTTTTTTTTTTTTTTTTTTATCATCAGAGACAACTTTTGATTTAAATCAGAGTAGGTATAAAACGCTCTAAAGAATACGTGGCAATGAAGGTGTTTTCTCTTCCTACATCCTAGTTTCTGCACGTGAAAGTATTTAAAATGAAAGGTAACATTACCAGTCCCTCCTTGCATCGTCTTCTTCTTGGGAGGAAATTAGATTTATCTGATTCATTGGTTTGGGAGAAGGGAGGACCTGATTGGCTCACCAGTGTTTCATCTGAAGCCAGCCTGTTGATGAGAAGCATGAATGGTGACGACAGAGGCTTCCTCTCCAGCAGAGCCCTGAGATGTCCACACCGCAGTGACTGGGGACAAGTGTCCAATTCAGGAGTAGAGTATGAATAAACCCACTAAGCTACAAACCAAAAGCTGTATTTTCAATACCACTATAAGCTAAAAATATTTTCATCCCCATCTGTCTAACTTCTACAAGTATCTCCTACGTACTTGAACTTAGGAGGAAAGAAAGGGATGTTATTTTACCGTTCCCCTAAAATCAGAAATTATTGATGAAGAATCTCTGGGGATGTTGACAAGCTCCACAGATGATTCTGATGCACATTGATTTTTGAGCATCCCGAGAGAAAATGATAAATAACCACATGATCTACTTTTCTGGAGAGAAGATTGTATTCAAACTTTTAAATAAATATTTGAAGTCTTCATATAAGTTTTCATGAAGTACAGGCTAGGAGTTTTTTAAATCATTACTTTGAAATTATAATTTTATTATAACTAAACACAATTTAATTATACTTAACTAAATTATTGTAGAAAATACAAATTCACAATAAAACTGTTTAAATATACTTTACATGAAATAATAATATAATGAAAATATTTGTTATTCTTTCAGTGTGCCCAGTGGTATATTAGCATATTGGGAAATACACCTCAGTTTCTGTTCAGGATTTCTGTTTGGGGCAGAGATTTTCTCTCAATGTCTACATCTTCATTCAAGGTGTCCAGATTTTAAATGCCCTGTTCAGTGGACGTCCCCATATACAGGTGTCCAGGATAGTCAGTTGAATTGAACTCAGACTAGATGAGTCTTTCCTGTGGATGTTCACATATTAGAAGAGCTGGAAGCTGACACTTTTCTATCTGTGCTTGGGGATTTTCTTCCTTTTTAAAAAAAAAATTAATGTTTATTTATTTTTGAGACAGAGAGAGGCAAAGCATGAACGAGGGAGGGTCAGAGAGAGAGGGAGACACAGAATCTGAAACAGGCTCCAGGCTCTAAGCTCTCAGCACAGAGCCCGACGCAGGGATCGAACACCCGGACCGCGAGATCATGATCTGAACCGAAGTCGGACACTCAACCGACTGAGCCACCCAGGTGCCCCATTCCCTTTCCTAAATGAAAGGTTCGTCTCCATATCTTCCTCCTTTCTTTAATCCTCTGTTCTCTAGTTTGAGGAATAGAGAAACTACTGCAAATATTTCTATCTCGTGCTAAAGCAATGCTTTCTCTTTTTTTATTTTAATTTTAATGCCAGTATAGTTAACAAACAGTGTTACATTAGTTTCAGATATATAAGACAGTGGTTCAACAATTCTATGCTCATCAAAGTAAATGTACTCTTTTTTTTTACCAATTTATTTTTTATTTTATTTTTTTAACTTGCTTTATTTTTTATTTTTTTTAAATTTACATCCAAATTAGTTAGCATATAGTGCAACAATGATTTCAGGAGTAGATTCCTTAGTGTACTCTTAATCTCCTTCACCTATTTCAACCATCCCTCCACCCATCTCCCCTCTGGTAACCGTTTTTGTTCTCTATAGTGAAGAGTCTGTTTTTCTGGTTTACCTCTTTGTCTAATTTGTTCATTTGCTTTGTTTCCTAAAAGCAATAGAGGAGTGAAATCGTATGGTGTTTGTCTCTCTCTGACCAACTTATTTAATTTGGCATTATACCCCCTAGATCCATCCATGTTGCTGCAAATGGCAAGATTTTATTCTTTTTATGGCTCAGCAATATTCCAGTGTGTATATATACCACAGCTTCTTTATCCACTCGTCCACTAATGGATACTTGGGTTGCTTCCATAATTTGTAAAAACATGCTTTCTTCAGCCTTTGATTTTGCTTAGTGTTATCTGATGAACTAAAATGAACACTAATGGAGGAACTAATGAGAGAGTAAAGGAGAAAGAAAATTTTGGAAAGTACAAAAATACTTCAGGATATAATATTAATATATAAACAATTATATGTAACCATGTTAAAGAGAGGCTACAAATAAACAAATAAGACTTGCCATAAAAATTTCAAAACATATTCTAGATGAATGAAACAGAATAGATGATGAAAAATGATTCGTATAAATACGTGTGCATGCATGTGTTTTCTGACCTCAGTATCATATCTATTTACCCCTACTCCCCTCCCTTTCTACTGCCTACTTTCTCTCTCTCCCCATATGTATTATTCATAAGTCAGCAAAGGGTAGACAAATATACAGTCTTTTTCACAACTACCTAATCCTGCCTTGTTACACAGAAGCAACTACATGCACTATATAAAGAAATAAGTACCTCTGTGTTCCAGTAATACTTTATTTATAAAAACAGGTAGTGGGTTATAATTTCCTGACAGCTGGCATAATTTAATATAGCATGATCAGAAAGGGGGAAAGGATAGACAATTTAGTAGATGGCATGGCAATATTTTTCAAGCCCTCACTAAACATTAACCAACGACTTCCGGATAGGACAGGAATAAATTCTGATTATTTAAGAATAGCACCCATTTTCAAAAATATGCATTAAAAAGCATGATAAATCTATTTATCATGAAACATTTTCCCAAGAGAATTTTTATCGTCATTTAAGAATTGAACATGCAGTTTCTTTTTAGTTTTGACAACAAATATGATTGTAGTACAGCTTGGAAGCAAAAATAAAACACAGGAAATAAGACATGAAAGTAAAACTTTTTAAAGCAAACAATATAATTGCCCTAAAGTTAATTTCGATACCTTCTATATTTAATGCTTCAGTAGTAACTTATTTACATGCTCTGTGTTGCCTCGAGACCAACTGAAATCACTCTCCTTCTAGATATGACATTTGGTTACATTTTCATAAGTATTTTGACAGTGTCGTAAGAATCAGTATTAAACATTAATGAAGAGCCTTTGGAACATACAGGGTGCAGTTTCTTACTACCTAGAAAATTAAAGGGCAAGCTAGAATTGCAAGAAATCTCATTATCTGTTTCCATTCGTTTGATTTGCATTTTGGGAATATCACTAAAATGGATTCCACTTTTTAAAGAGAAAGACTAAAAAGGGCATTGGTCATTAGTGAGACCTTCAAGATTTAATTTCATGAGAATGAAAAGTGTAGGGTATTTTCTGTTAAGGTCCAGACTCCTCTTTTAATTAAGCGTGTCATCTGCAGCTCTGAATCTGGATGCTGTCAAAGTTACGCTCACGGTGTCAAGGCAGTCACACCATGGTTGCGCCGTTCCAAGAAATAAAGTGCTTCTATTTGCTGAAATCAGGAACCGCCGTGTTCTCCTCCAAATTAAGCTGACACTTAAAACAGTTAATATTATCTCACATAGGGGTCTTTTACTAACATTTTCAAGCAATTCACTTGAAATATGCATTTCCTTCGAAAAAAAATGAAATGAGCCCCTGACGCCTGACGAGATATCGCACTGAAATACCAACCACAGGTGAGATAATGTGGCTACAAAGGTACATCAGCTGCGTGAAGACTGATATACAAACACTGTATAATTGGAATTAGGAGCCGTAAGGTGAGGAGTGCTTGGTGGAAGCATTTTGTCCATAGTGAAAATCACCCTAATTGTCAGTAATGACCATAACATTTTTATTAGTTGTAGATACAATTATAAAATAATCTACATTATGGAATTGGGTTTCTGAAGAATTGATATTACTACCTGGGGCAAATTAAATGTAGGGAAGCTTGCTGTAGTTTAAGTTATTGAACTTGTATCAATCCGATTCCGAGGAATTGGGAGACAGAGAGCCTCCACTGAAGGAGTCAGTTCACCTCCCTAAAATGTAGCTTCTTTGTTATGAACATGGTTCCAATAATCATCTCCTACTACACGTATTTTTAAAAATATTCTGCCATGATACAGGAGTGGAAATGGCCATTGTAAACTCAAAGCAAGTAAACACATTGTCTTTTTTGATTAATAAGTAGATGCTGGGCTTTAAAAAAAAAAGTATATTCCATTGTTTTCTAATTTAACTGCTTCATAAAAATCCTCTGGGAAAATGGTTCCAAATGTAGATTTCCAGACCATCTCCCAATGCTATGATTATCTATCTCCATAGGGTGTCCCAGGAATCTCTGAGTCAAGGCATATATAATTTTCTAATGACCAGACAAGTTTGCAAAATATTGACTTATATCCTTCACATCAGTGAAAGTTCATAGTTACAGCAATTCAAATGTTAAAGTGTTTGAACTGAAATAAAATTGCAAGTATTAAATTAAAAAAATTGCTCCCCCTACTCCTTGACACACACAAAAATCTCTTGTCTCTTTCTTTCTTTCTCTTTCTTTCTTTCTTTCTTTCTTTCTTTCTTTCTTTCTTTCTCTTTCTTTTTTGTTGTTGTTAATTACCAATGATATGCCAGATATAAAACATACTCAATTAACTTCTTCCTTTTGTCGGATATGACATCTCCACTACTTAAGACACGTACCATCTTCCTTACAAAATTTCTTAACTAGACACATACAGAAGCAACACTTTTCTAATTATAACCGCCTAGAAAATCAATTGTCAACAAACGTTAACCTTATAAAAAGAGAAGTAATAGCAGTCATTTTATTACTCCTGGTGAAAGAATACAACACCTTCCATATTCTTCATATATGAAGAAAACAAAAACATATTTTTTGCCTCATAAAAAATCAGCAAAATCCAGAGAGTTGAAACTCTATGGGACAATCAGTCTAGTTTCATCAACAGATTTAAAAAAAAAAAAAAAAAAAAGAGGGGCACTTACAGATCAAAAGAATCATAAGAGACTATAGACCTTTCTTACTTTAACCCTGACTTAAACAAACTTTATAAAAAGGTATGGGGGGGGCAGATACATACCAAAATATTTGTGGAAAAAACAATATGATGTTTGACATGGCTTCAAAATATTCCAGGAAGGGGGAATTAAGTGAGGTTATAGATAAAGCAGAATTGATAATGGCTTGGTGATTGTTGGGGATAGGTAATGAGTATATGAGGGTGCATTTTCCAGTTTCACTCCTTTTAAATAAATTCAAAATTCTCTATAATAAAAGGTTAAATATATTTAAAATACCTAGGCCCATTTTAGGTATTATTGACTTAGTGGTAGAACTTAGGTAAACCCTAGGCATTACATTTTAAGTAACCTGCATGGATTTAACTGATATACCATCATGGATTATATATACTGTAAAATGTGAGAGCATATATATATGTATGTATATATATATATATATATATATATATATATATATATTTCCACTATTGTATTTATTTTATGAGGGGCATCCAGAAAGCCCATGCTGTGAACCATCAAGCATTTTTGCTTAGGCATTTTTTTTTTTCTTTTCATAGATTTGAGAGATCTGTCTTAGTTTGCTAGACATTTTTTCTTTTTATTTTTTTTTAATGTTTATTTATTATTGAGAGACAGTGCGAGACAGAGCATGAGC
Source organism: Panthera uncia (assembly GCF_023721935.1). Taxonomy (NCBI): domain Eukaryota; kingdom Metazoa; phylum Chordata; class Mammalia; order Carnivora; family Felidae; genus Panthera; species Panthera uncia. The sequence goes on along the minus strand of NC_064818.1, from coordinate 25,043,085 downwards.
ATGGGAGGAGCAGAGAGAGAGGGAGACACAGAATCTGAAGCAGGCTCCGGGCTCTGAGCTGTCAGCACAGAGCCCGATGCGGGGCTTGAACCCACAAACCACGAAATCATGACCTGAGCTGGTCAGATGCCTAACCGACTGAGCCACCCAGGTGCCCTATTTTTTTTCTTTTCATAGATTTGAAAGATTTGTCTTAGTAAATCAATTTCAGACACGTCTTGTAATTCTATAACTGCAGATAATAAGAAAAAACAAATATTTGACTTATCTTGATGCAATGTAGTATTCTTAACAATAAAATTCTCTATTCATAAGAATTATAATAAAGGCTTGGGAAAATCTTTTTTTGCATGCACATAAGAATTTTCTTAGGAGAGGTCAGAAAAAAATAGACACATAGATGAGTAAATACAGAGGCTTAGAATTAATAAAAGAAAATAATATTCAAACACTTCTTTGAACACTTAGAGAAGGTGTAATCATTAATACACATTGAATCCACGATAAAAGAAAAAAAATCACAACTGTCTACAGCCAGCGGTTTACAATTCTGATTATTCAATACACTTAGATTGTTTTTTCTTTAACTACCAGTACCCATATCCAAGCTCCAAGAATTTATATGCCATTGGTCTGGAGTGGGGTCTAAATATTAATATATTTTATAGTTCTTCAGATGATTCTAATATGCTGCCTGGGTTAAGAAATCTTTTGCCACAGACAGAACAACTCTCTACTTGAGTAAGAACTTTGAAATCTGCTCCTATTTGGAGAATTATATAACCTCATTAAAAATAAAGAGGATATCACAGTAGATTCAACACTGAAGGAGTGTGTTAGTGAATTAATCTCAATGTGGCCCTAGCCGTTGATTTTTTTTCTTACTCCTGACTTGTGTATAGTGTAACAAAATATTTAGTAAATGCATGCTGTCTCTAAATAGCTCTGTTGAATGTCATATGTGAGAGCAAGATGAGTCAAATTAATTCCATGCCTCCACAGAGATTTTTATCAAGGCCAAAGTCAGACATGCAACCAAGCAACCAGCCGATGTGTATGTACTGATTGATTACTCTATGTGAGGTTCTCTACCAGGAGCTGGGAGGCCCTGCAGTGAACGAGAACTTCAATTCCAGTGGATTTAATCCAAATGGATAAAATGAACAAGTGAATTAATATAGACACAGTTATTTCAGGTTCTGATAAGTTATACAGGTAAGGTAATGAAGACTGATCAGATAGAGGGTAAATTTTTCATGGGTTACTGAGAAAAGCCTCTCTTAAAGGTCCTGTCTGAACAGGAACAAGAGTGAGAAAAAGAAGCCAGCTGTGTGGAGATATGAGGAATTGTTTTCTAAGCAGTAAGAAAAGCCTTATAAAATATAATCCAGAAAAGATCCTGGTACGGTCCACAAACATTGAGGACAGTATGGATGGAGTCTATTGAACAAGAGCGAAAGAGAAAGATATGAAAAGACATCGGCAAAGTAACCAGAAATCAAAGCAAGCAGTGTCTTTAAGCCACAGTAAAGATTTTTATTTGTCTTACTGTGTTTCCCATAAATGGCGATGAAAAGATTTTTACAGTTCCAAGCAAGGAAGTGACACGATCTGATTTATAAGTTTGAATTGTCACTCTGGCTTCTAGGTAGAAAAAGGATTACAAGCCAAGAGTGGAAGTAGGGAACACAGGTAGAGAAGCTAACTGCCGTATTCCAGGGAGAAATAATACGCCTATTATAAAGCATAATTGAATATGAACTAGCATGGAACTAAAAACCCACATCACTGTGAATGCAGAAAAAAATATTTATCAAATTTACAGGCTATACAAACCTATAAAACAGAACTATTAGTTGGCTCATCACTTAACTCAGATTTTTTTTGTGTGTTAAATTCCATCTAGCTGATAAACTATGAGCCATTATTTTAGATTTTGAAGACATATTAAAACTTAATGATTTCATCTACTGGTCTTGACAGTGTTTCACAACTTTGTATGAGTCTGGGTGTTAGTGTTAGAAGATTAAGATTAATGCCATGGTATGAATTGAGATTTTATAAAAACATAGTAAGAATGACCTGGAGATTTTTAAGCATGGGATTTACATGATTTGATTTCTGCTTTAAAGGTCATGCTTGCTATTGTCTAAGAGGGTCAAGGGCAGAAAAGAAAGACTAGTGAGAAAATTATTGCCTTTTAAAATTATAAATCAGATGATGTAACTTCCCTGCTTAGAGTTCTTAAGTCCAGATAAGAGGTGATGTTACCACAGGCAGCTGTGGAGAGAGTGCGAAGTGACAGGATATATTTTGGAGAAAGATCCAAATGGATCAAAAGTAGGACATTAAGGAAAGAGAGAGTTCAAAGCCAATGCCTTGAGTTTTGTGCTAAATAACCAGATGACTGCTAATGCCGTAAACTGGACGGAGAAGACTAGAGAGAGAAACATTTTCTAGGGACAAATAAGGATTCCATTTCAGTATGTTAAGTTTATAACATCTTAAGGATCAAGTGGAGATGTTAAGAAGTGGGGGCAACTGGGTGGCTCAGCTGGTTAAGCATCAACTTTTGGTTTTGGCTCAGGTCATGATCTTAGGGTTCTTGGGTTTGAGCCCCACGTTGGGCTCTGCACTGGCAACGCAGAGTCTGCTTGGGATTCTGTCTCTCTCCCTCTCTCTCTGCCCCTTCCCTGCTCTTTCTGTCTCTCACTTTCTCTCTCACAATAAATAAACATTAAAAAAAAAAATTGAACATAGAAGGAAAGACATAGGGATCTTAGATGTAGATTAAAGCCACAGACCTGAAACAAAACATCCAAGGCAGAAATAAAGACCTCAAGGAGGGCTAAGGACTATCCCTAAGTACTCTAATATTTCAGAAAGAGTGGGATGCCAGCAAAGAAGCCTGAAAAGCCTGAAATTCAGAGGGTAAAATTATTTCAAAAAGCCAGCAATAGTAAAGTATATCAGGTGCTGGTAAGATATAAATAAAACTTGTGAATTCCCTGCCCAAGAACAGAAACCGAATAAAAATTAACTGGGGGTGTTTCAAAAGGATCGATGCTTAATACATAAGGTAAACACAAATTGCATGAGTTAAGGTGAGTCCACTGCTCACAATGAATGGAAACTGGTTGAGGACCTCTGCTGTATTCAGTCCTTCAGTGACACAGACTCTTTGTTTAGTGGCTTCTGTGGATCATTTGCATCCAGACGGCAAGGAGAAGAGACAGAGAAAGAAAGAGAGAGAGGCAGGGAGGAGGAGAGGGAGAGAGAGAGAACAAGAGAGAGAGAGAGAGAGAGAGAATATATAGGGTCTTTTTAGGTTTTTAACTACCTTGGCTAGGAAATGATCTATCACTGTTGCTCACTTTCCATTAAAAAGAATTAATCGGGGCGCCTGGGTGGCTCAGTCGGTTAAGCGTCCGACTTCAGCTCAGATCATGATCTCGCGGTCCGTCAGTTCGAGCCCCGCGTCAGGCTCTGTGCTGACAGCTCAGAGCCTGGAGCCTGTTTCAGATTCTGTGTCTCCCTCTCTCTCTGACCCTCCGCTGTTCATGCTGTCTCTCCCTGTCTCAAAAATAAATAAGCGTTAAAAAAAATAAAAAAATAAATAAAAAGAATTAATCAATATGGCAATGGGGTGGGGCATTTCATTTATTTGGTGTGTCGTGCAAGAGGAAGTGAATTCACTGCTTCAAGCCAGTCTCTGTCACATAAATATTTGTTTTTGAAATTACCTCAGTCTCTCAACTTATTTTATTCTATAAAAATATTGGTGCGCTATTCCACTGATCATTTTGGTCAGGACTTTGATTCAATACATGCGACCCTTTTGCTTCCCTTCACCAGTTACAGGTCTCCGTAATTATGCTACTGTTATGCTACCGTCCATCGAATTTACCAGATGCTCTAGAATGCATTTCGTTGACAGGTAAGACACAGTTAATACTTTTCTGTTAGATATATGTCTCATTCAAAGTGTTCTTTTTATCATAAAAATATAGTGTACCAAAAAGACTATTATACCTTAATTCTACAACACCTTTGCTTTTCCATAATCCTACTGTACTTGTCACATTAGAGAACTACCTTCAGATCGACTTGTTTGTTTCAACTAAACATATTAAGTCATTAGATATTGATAGTAAATATATTTATTTTAATGGTAGTATTACGTTCTATACAGTCAGTTTAAAAATTCATCACATGAGAAATGTGATGATGGCTACATAAGAACAGAGATGTAGAAACGAGGCTATCGGTTAATAGACACTTAAATTACAGTTTTTACTAAAACTGCTTGCATATTCAATATTCAGTAAGTCGCTGCCCTATTAATTGCACTGATAACAAACTAGACGAATTGAAAATAATGTATCTGCTGACTCTCAGTTGTACATCACTAAATACATAAATTGTGACGATTTCAGCACTCAGCGCACCATTACTTTGAATTATACTATTTGAAAAGAGTTTTGTTTTAATTGTCCCTGTTATAATGGTGTGAATTGTCCTAAAAATAGCTAGCTAGGTGAAGGATGACACAAGTGACCTGCTGAGAGCGCTTTGAATAATTATTTCTCACACTAAGGATTAGTTTCAGCTGTCCTAATAGCAGCTAGTCTTTCCAAGGATTTTTAAAAAATAATCAGCTAAAGTAGCAAAGACAACTTATACCTATAATAGGCATTATATGTTATGAATTAATTATATCTAAGCTAACATTGCTCTCATTAATACATGTTGATATCAATCATGTCAATTATTAAACACAGGGAAGGACTGCAGAATGGGTATATATAGATGAGCCAATGAGATGCTCTTCACTTATTTTCTGACTGAATCAATTTCAGTTCACATTGATTTAAGAATTTTCTCGCCCAGTTAGTGATAGAACAGCAGATATTTACTCAGTCTGCTAGTACTATTTCAAAACACACAGAGAGTACAAAATGAACTCGTTTATTTGAAAAACATTTTATTTGAAAAGTTTAGGGGAACCTGGGTGGCTCAGTCGGTTAAGTGTCCGAATTTGGCTCAAGTCATGATCTCGCGGTTTGTGAGTTCGAGCCCCACGTCAGGCTCTGTGCTGACAGCTCAGAGCCTGGAGCCTGCTTCCAATTCTGTGTCTCCCTCTGTCTCTTCCCCTCCCCTGTTCATGCTCTGTCTCTTAATAATAAAAAAACGTTAACAAAATTTAAAAAAAGAAAAGTTTAGTCCACAACATAAATTGACCTACTGTACATAGTTTTCTAATTGTCGATTTAAACTTATCTGTGTATACCCAAATGTATGCCTGTGTGTATAAGTGTACATATACACAATATATGTGTGTGTACATATATAATGCATATACATGTAAGTAAATATATGTGTGTTGTGTATGCTGATGTATACGTGTGTGTGTGTGTGTGTATTCAAATAAAGAACAAAAAAAATAGCAAAAAAAATTATCAGAGAAGATTGGACTAGGTAGAGACCAAGTAACATTGCCATGGTGACTATCACCAAAAATTTCATGAAATAACAAAACAAATGTCAAGAAAGCAAATACATTTAAAGCAACACAGGAAAACTTGAGACAGTATCATTTTTAACAAGTCAAAAGGATAGATAGGAAATAGGATCAGATATTCAGATGTTCAAAATTTGAAAGATATAATGGAATAAGTGAATTAGGGAGAAAATGGATTGAGGATAAAGTTCTTGGCACTTAAGCAAGCTGGAAGACAAGCCCAATTCATACAAGAAGTGGCAGAGGGCCTATCTGGAAACAAACAAACTGGTTGACCTCTCTCTCTCCTGGATTTGTGCTAAGCGATAACTAAAACTGTCATTAACCCAGAGGTTAAGCAATTAGTGTGGGAATTGGAACAGCAGAATCAGGAGAGTGTCTCCCATCGCTGCTGAGTAGGTAACAACCACCCTGAGAAGACATCACCAAGAAATCAAAACTTAAATCATGCACCGTATCTTATTGCTGCTTTTACCCCACTATAGAGTGAACTGACAAGTGAATTACAATTATCACTCTAAAACATGATGCAATTAAGAATTATAAAATAATAGAACAAAACAATGAAAGACAGGCACCACACCAGATAAGCTGAATTGATGCTTAAAGAAAAAAGCTTTGTAATGCAAATATATGAGAGAATAAATACCGATATCATCCAAAGTAAGTTAATCACCTGCCTCAAACCTCATATGAAAAATAGTGCAAGAGGGAAAGTGGACAATGTGTGAAATACTAGACAATACAGCTTCCTGGTAAAAACGTAAGAAAATATACTAATGACTTAATATAATCATTAAAAATGTTTCTATCAAAAGACCTAATGGAGTTAAAATGCAAGCCAAGTTCTTTGCAATCATGATATGAGAAGTTCTTTGTAATACCAATATGAAATAAAGAAAGTGTACCTGGAATCCTCTAAAGAATGTTACTGATCAGTAAAATAACCCAGCAAACATGAACAAAATTTTGGAGAGACATGTAACCAGAAAAGATACTTTAATGACCATAAGGTATAAGAAGTTGTCCACCATCATTAGTTACTAGAGAAAATTAACACCACGATCATATACCTCTACAATTCTCTCCAGATTGACTAAAAGTGAAGAGAAAACTCACAGTTTGGGCAAGGATTTGGAGCAAGTACTACTCTCATACCCTGCTGGGATTATCTCTCAAAGACAAACACACTCAAAAACCTATGACCCAGGAATTCCATCCTTACTATATACTACATGGAAAGATCTAGAAATGCAAACGTATATTCAGGGTACATTGTTGGCAGTATTTTACTATTACATCTTTTTTCTTCTATAATCAAATATTAAGTGGAGGAATCTTCTGGTGAGGAGGAAAAGTATCATTAGGATATTGATTTTGAGTTATCCTCTTATTAGAATGATAGTACAGATAAATAAATATCTCCTTCTAGAATCTGACTGCCAGAGTACTTGTTCTCTTTCTTCCCTCCTCTTTCCTCTTTCCTGTTACTTACACGCACTCCCTCCAAAAGAAAGACTTATTAAGCTATTTATCATTCACTTTATGGTCAGCCATTAAAACTGGTGGGAAAGAATATGATTTTATCTTATTGTATTAGACAGGGTTTTCACATAATTATGAAGCTTGAAAATTTTCTCTATATTCATTCCCTCTATAAGCTGGAGACCCAGAAAAACCAATCATGTAATTCACTCTGAGTCCAAAGGCTTGAAAACCAGGGGAGCCAATGGTTTAAATCCCAGTCTAAGGGCCAGAGAAGATGAGGTAACATGTCCCCACTCAATCAGGCAGGTGGGAAACGAAATGGGACAAAGTTTTTTCCTTGCCCCTGCCCGTTGTTCTATTCAAGCTCTCAGTGGATTCACTGATGCCCACGCCAGGAAAGTCAATGCCCTTGACTAAAATCATCAATTAAAATGATGATCTCATCTGGAAACACGTCACAGACCCGCCCAGATAGGACGTTTGATCTGGGTAGCCCATTGCCAGTCAAGCTGACACACATACTCTGTCCTCATACTTACTACTCCATTGTTATGACTTACCAGAGTGTCTTGCATATTTTACTGAATTAATAAACGTTTGTTGAATAAAGCATTTTAAAATCGGCACTTTAGATGTGGAAAGTTGGCAAAACTGAAGTTATAAAATAAATATATATTTTAGTGAGCTTGGATTTCTCTATTCAGGGCTTTCTCCTTTCTCTGTCTCCTTTCTTTCTTTAAAAGTGAAGCACAAATGACCAAACCCTGGCTCTTTGTGCCTACCAATAGTACCCAAAAGCCCGTGTTCATTAACCATATGCTTGTGGGGCGCCTGGGTGTCTCAGTCGGTTAAGCGGCCGGCTTCGGCTCAGGTCATGATCTCACAGTCTGTGAGTTCGAGCCCCGCATCGGGCTCTGTGCTGACAGCTCAGAGCCTGGAGCCTGCTTCGGATTCTGTATCTCCCTCTCTCCGACCCTCCCTCGTTCATGCTCTCTCTCTGTCTCAAAAATAAACATAAAAAAAATTAAAAAAAATAAACATATGCTTGTGATATTGTACCAGTTTGCTTTCTCAGGGTGTCTCCACCACACATACGCTCTTGACATGCTTGTTCCAGGTAGGTGAGACACCACCTTGTCACAGAAGATGTTGAAGAATTCACTGGCCACGTCAATGACACTGAATTCACTGTGTTCACGCTTCTCTTGTTACCTTTAGGAAAGCCAGTTTTACTTTATTTGTTATAATTTCTTAACAATCGTGGATGGACACAATGAAAAACAACTGCTAGAAGAATAATGACATGTCTGAGTGTCATTACAGTGTCAAATTGCTGAAAAGTTTCTAAATGGTGTTTCTTTTGGTACTTCTGGCTTTATAGATGGTAGTGGCCAGTTTGAGGACACAGGTCCATAGACCCCACTTTGAGTATTGGTGCTCTGAATTATGTAGGGGAATGTGCAGATCAGCGTCTCAGCACACACACATACACACACAATGGCACTATGAAATTAGAGTTATTTGGGAAGGTTTTATTTACTATTTGCAAATGTGTGGGCCAGGGACATAGAAAAATCAAGAGATAGCAACCAGAATCTCTTTTCCAGATATGAGTTCCTAGTTTCATAGAAGTTACAAAAATTAAACAAGGCTTACTGCAAATAAACTCATGATTTAGGATTTAAACCCATCCAGGGGCACCTGGGTGGTTCAGTCACTGAAGCAGCTAACTCTTGATTTTCACTCAGGTCATGATCTCACAGTTTGTGAGTTCAAGCCCCATGTTGGGCTCTGTGCTGACAGTGTGGAGCCTGCTTGGAATTCTCTCTCTCTCTCTCTCTCTCTCTCTCTCTCTCTGCCCCTCCCCCACTTGTACTCCTACCTCTCTATCTCAAAATAAATAAATGAACCTAAAAAAACCGATTCAAACCCATCTGACTGAGCCCAAACAGAATAGATGATCTTCTGAGGAACTTTCATTGCGTGCCTACATATAAAAAATAAGGGGGCGCCTGGGTGGCTCGGTCGGTTAAGCGTCCGACTTCGGCTCAGGTCATGATCTTGCGGTCTGTGAGTTCGAGCCCCGCGTCTGGCTCTGTGCTGACAGCTCAGAGCCTGGAGCTTGTTTCAGATTCTGTATCTCCCTCTCTCTGACCCTCCCCCATTCATGCCCTGTCTCTCTCTGTCTCAAAAATAAATAAAGGTTAAAAAAAAAATTTTTTTTAATAAATAAATAATGAGGGATGAGAGACAACTTAATCTATGAATAAGTATCAAATAACAGAAGGTAGGCTAAACACATATGTGCAAAAAGACTAAGGGAGGGTGATCAGAAGAAAACAGCGAGAAATTAGTGAAGCTACTCAACATAGACTTGCTCGTGAAATTACTGAGTTCCAGACCATGTCAAACACAAAGTTCTGAGCACATACCACTGAGGAGAAGAATTACTGATGCAGTGATATGTGGCGTGAGGAAAGTCATAGAGGGTGTGACCAGCAATTTGTATTTGGAAGCATCCAAAGATTCCCTCAATCAATACAAAGGGTGCGTGCTGGGAAATAACGTGAGCTGTGAGATGACGCAGGAAAAGCTATCATTACCTACAAACTTGCAGAGCAACAGATCTCAAACTACACAAGTGCTTCTTACAGAATCACTGTCAGAAGGACTCTTCAGGTGTATAATACGGACGTCTTTACTTTTTACATCGGATTTGTTTTTTATTACTTGAGAGAGAGAGAGAGAGAGAGAGTGCATGGGAGTGGGGAAGAAGGAGAGGAAGAGGGAAAGAGAGAGAGAGAGAGAGAGAGAGAGAGTCAGTCTTAGGCAGGCTCCAAGCTCAGTGTGGAGCCAGATGCTGGGCTCGATCCCACGACCCTGAGATCATGACCTCAGCCGAAATCAAGCATCAGATGCTTAACCGAATGAGTCACTCATATGCCCCATTTACGTTACTTTTTCTATTGACAACTGTTAAAAAAAAAAAAAAAAGAACTATGCAGGTTTCATATTCAAAATAAATCAGAGAGCATAGAAAATTGTTATGCTCCCACTTCAATAATTAGCTAAGGAAATTTATTCTGGGCTTTAATGGAGCCTCCGAAAAAAAGTTTGCTAAAAAGCAGAATCATCACCTTTTAAGGTTTACCATTTTCCATCTGTCACTCTGTCATGAATACCTCTTCATTTATATTAATTTTGCAAAATTAGACATAAAGCATTTGTTGTGGATAATAGTGTCTGTCTCAATTTGTCAGCCAAACTGTAAAATAAACCCAAATATGCAGTTAATTGAGATTTAATAAGAATTGCATGTTGGTTAAATAATAAATCACAAGGACTTGAATCAAAGCCTTTTACCAGGCAAGTACGTAATGAACCCTTAAAATGGATTAATATTCCAGTCCTGAGGATTTGCAGAAACCTATTAGGCAAACATCCCATCATTCAATTTATTCTACTTAAAAAGTTATAAAAGTTTTGCCAGGTTTCTCAAATACAAAGGTACATGAGGAAGTAGCCCTTTTTTTTTTCCTGCAGTTTGCAGGTACAAAACCAAGCATAAATTGTTATAGTGTTTCTTCTACCAGATTCCAAAGATCAAAGATTCGATTATCAGATGAGACACACTAAGCTGCTGAGTTTACTGTGTCATAGAAATCCTATTAAAAAAAGTTCTATATTTAAATATATTCAATTTATTTTATGAAGGCTTCTCATTTTAGCCCCTTCAAGACTTTGCTTATGCAGACCCACTCTCAAGATATGTTCATCGGGGCACCTGGGTGGCTCAATCCATTAAGTATCTGACTTGTTTTTGGCTCAGGTCATGAGCTTATGGTTCGCGAGATCAAGCCCTATGTTGGGTTCTGCGCTGACAGCATGGAACCTTCTTGGGATTCTCTCTCTCCCTCTCTCTCTCTCTGCCTTTCCCCTGCTCTCTCCCTCAATCTCTTTCTCTCTCTCAAAATATATAAACTTTTTTTAAAAGATACGTTCATCTGTTCCTAATAAAATAGTGAATTATAGAACAGCATTTTAGGTGTGTTAGTTGAGTGACTTTCAATCTTTCCCATCTTCCATAGCTGCTGCTTCATGCTGTTAAGTGTGCATCTCTCAGTCAAATTGTGCTTTTACAATATACGGTGGTGAGTTAATAACTGAATGTAACTGTTTGCATAAGACACTCTAACATAGTTCCCGTTTGTAGTGTTTTATTAACTTTAAAAAGTACAAATCGTAAAGTTTAAACATATTGAAACCATTTAAAATGTAACTACACATAAAGCCAACCAGGTGATATTACAAATCATGTGTTTTCAATTAGACACCATAGTCGGCAAGTTAATTTAGTTAGACCAATGTATCCACACCATCAACAAAAATATTCATCATCATTATCACTTTTCAGCTGGCAGAAATTAGTAGCAGATGTTATGGAAGTGTTCCATGTTTATATTCAGAGATGTTCAACATTCCCCTGTGAATTCAAACTAGGAAAACACAATGAATCATGTCCCCGCAGTCATAGCAAACCATATTTTGCATCATAATAACCATTTGTCTAGTGGAAATTCATCTCAGATTTGCTTCCCCTCAAAGGTAAGGAAGCTAAAGGACAGTTGGATATCAATAAAAATGTTCTTCATATCACTCAGGCTAAAAAATAAAAAAAAATAGTTTTGTTTTTATCATATTCTGCAGAACCCAATAAAATAACCAGATCTCTCTATTGTACCATTTCATTGCTCAGGTTATATATTTAAGAAACAGTTACTTTTTAAAGGTGTATACTCTTTTATTACCACTCCTTTAAAATAAATGAAGACTATTTCTTTTGCTTTTAAAGAAGTAGCTTTTACAAATACAGTATGACGCAGGACAAATAAACATTACAAAAGGGCAAAAATAATTAAATACTGCAATGTTATGAGACTCCTAAAATGAGCTTGTTAGAACAATTTAATGTTGTACTTAGCCCTGAATTCACTCAAAACAAAGCCAAAAAGGAGCTCATCTTATAACCATAAACATGTTTCTAACATCAAATTTGAGAAGAAATTGCTGCTTGGATCTTGATATAAAAAGATATGAGTAATGTGGGGTGCCTGGGTAGCTCAGTTAATTAAGCATCCAACTTCAGCTCAGGTCATGATCTCACGGTTTGTGAGTTCGAGCCCCTCATCAGGCTCTGTGCTGACAGCTTGGAGCCTGGAGCCTGCTTCAGAGTCTGTGTCTCCTTCCCTCTCTCTGCTCCTCCCCTGCTCTCTCTCTCTCTCTCTCTCTCTCTCAAAAATAAATAAACATTACAAAATTTAAAAAAGAAGATGTGAGTAATGTTATAGATGACATTTTCAGCAGGGTTTGCAGTAGAAATAAAAGCACTTTCTAAATGATATTACTTCTATCAACACTGATAAACACTGAAAAAAAATGACATTTAATTATAAACTCTGAAGGCACTGCAAGCTGTGAGGGGGTTAGACTGGGGATAATACATTTCTGGTGACATTAAAGAGTTCTAGTTAGGAAGCTCTAGGATAGTATCCCAAGATTACTTGTCACTAAGATGCTCTGTGATAAAAACGCTGCTTTCTTAACTCATACTGGGAGTCTTCACATACTATCTGTTCCTCTAAATTTTCATAACTTATATTGATATATTAATGCCTATGAGAAGTCCTGCCATGAAAAAATCTGGTTACATTTGTAAACTTTGTACTTCTTAAAATGATTTAACCAGAAAACTCATTTTTAGGTAACACACATTAAACAGGTTATGTATCCTTTAAATGATACTCCATTAACATGCATAAACAAGTGATGTATTCTTTATTTTTTTATTTTGCTTTTATTTATCTTGAGGGGGGAGGGCCAAAGAGAGAGGGAGAAAGAGTATCCTAAGCAGGCTCTGTGCTCACAGCACAGAGCTCAACATGGGGCTTGATCTCACCAACTGTAAGGTCATGACCTGACCCGGGATCAAGAGTCGGGCACGTAACCAACTGAGACACCCAAGTGCCCAAGTGATGTATTCTTGAAATAATATTCCAAAGAACAGATTTTGTAATTTTCTGATATGGCAGGACTAATAACTGGCATGTTTCTAAATAAAGTAAGTCAATTAAAACATTCAACCATAATGACTGGTTGTCATTTCACAGTTGTTTTCTCTGATGGGTGCCCATCAGTTCATTGTTTTTCAAATTGATTAAGAAGCTTTATACAATGGATTTATGAGACACACACTGGACATTTGCTAGGGAAATTAAGAACTGGGTTTCCACCAAAAAATAAGGTCAGTTTGTTTTTGCCTAGAGTTGAACCACAGATTTCTGTTAGGAAGAACTTAGTAAAAAAACAATTTGCTTAAATCCTTTCAGAAAATTAAAAAAAAAAAAAAACCTACTTGAATGTATCTTAGGTCAAATTCCCTAGACTCAGAACCTGATGTGAGTATTCTTGTTCAAGTGCTCTGTACACAGGAGAGAAAAGCAGGACAGGATGGTGGAAAAAGTTAAACAAAGATGTCCTTTTAATGAAGAAGTCTAGCCTCAGCTAGTATTAACCACCTGCCAGGGGCTCTATACTGTGTTTTGGGGATGGGGTGGGGAAATGTGGCCCAGCCAATTATCTGCAGAAGAGGGGAGCTATAAATGATAAAGGGCCAATACTCACTACCCATGAAAGGTGGGAGAGGAATGTAAGGGACACGGGCTGCCTCTGCTACAGGTGTTTTTTGACTTGTTAAATTTTGAAAGGTTAGCAGCCTCTTTATTTTTTTAATAAATAGTACCCCTCATAGTTCATTAACCATACAAACCTCAGAAAATGATTTATAAAGTAGGCATCTAAAACTAAATAAGCTCCAGTTTCTCACAGACAACACGGTTTTACATTTCTACTCATATACCTCAAGGTTAAGCAGATTGAACATATTAAAAGCCAAGCCAACGAACCACATATCCCAACCTGGACTGAGCCTTCCTCCACTGGTTTCCAGTTAGTAAATGGCATGCGCATCTTTTTGGGAGACGTCTTTCATATCTGTCTTTTTCATGCCGCATATCCTATCTATAACCAAGTTCTCTCATTTTTGCTCTGAAGTGTCTCTTGAAACTATTTATTTTCCTTCATTTCTTAGCCGCAAAATGCCAGTGCAAACTACCTGAGATTACTAAAAATATCTAACGTGTTTTACTGCCTTTGGTCTTAATCCCCTTTCATATATTCCCACATTACACCTAGAGCTATCTTCCAAAATTAAATGTAATTATCTATTCTCCCTGTGTAAAATCTACCGCATGTCTATTGTTCTTAGGACAAAGAGCCAAATCATTCACAAGGCCTAGAGGACTCTGTGGAATTAGTCTTCTTCCTACATTTCTAGCCTATTCTAGTGTTATTTTTCCCCCTTCTTTGTGCATCTTAACCACTCTGGCTTTCCTTCAAGTCCTCACATAGTGCATACTCTTCTATTTCTTGGTCTTTACACATGCTATTTCCATCTACCTGGCATTCTAATTCTCTACTCACGAATCCAAACTCACACACATGCACACAGATGCCCCCCACTGTATTCCTGGAAGTTAACTCTTTAATCTTATTCATATCTCATTTAAATCATCAGTTTCTCACGGAAGGTGCCAGAGACACCTTGGTCCACCCACTGACATTATCTTTGCTTTACCCCCATCCAAATTTTGACTACGTTTACCCTAAAACACTCACTTCTCTGAAGACACAATCTGAGATGCTGCTACAGATACTCTGCCATCACAGAAGCATAGCCTAGAAGTCTGAGAGAGTTAATGCTTCACACACACACACACACACACACACACATCAATGAGTGCTCCTCTCATTGTTTCAGAAATGGATAATTCCAGTTCTCTTCTCTTAGTAAGGAGGGGAGAAAGGTTTGTTTTCAAAGCAGTGAGCGGATATATATAAAATACATCTTTTTTATTGGGTTTATCTTCTCCTTGCTTTGCTTCAATCTCACTGGTCGATCATTCACTTCTGTTCCCTGGCATCATTGTCCCAAAGTAAATCTGTACCTCAGTCTCAAATTTTTCAGGTAGACCTCAGGCTAAGACAGTGGTACCAGTGTAACTCTTGACAGTAGCTCTTCAAATGAGATGCTGGAAGTAAATCACTTCATTGCACGTGACCACATGGCAGTGAGTTGGGGGTCGATAAACACTTAACTATGTAGTAACTTCACGTTATAAGACTCTCCCTGATGGAGGTTGGGGCGAAGGAAACCTGGGAGGTGAAGGAAGCATTACTTGATAAGGTGGTGGTGGCACCTGAACAGTATGGACCACCTTATCAAGGTCATTATCATCTTCACATCACCACATGCAATCCTCAATTCTGTCTTATCTTATAAGAACTAATAGCATCATTTAATCAGCCCCTTCTTTGCCTCTGATAGTCCTTAGAAGACACTCTCCCTATTTCTCATATTCACAAGCACTTTTCCTTAATATTTTATGGTTCCTCTGAACTTGACCAACTCAAAATATTAGAAAGTCCCAGGGCTCAGTTCTTAGCCATGTTCTTTTCGTTCTCTTCCCTCACTCCCTAAGAGACCTCATATAGTCTCATGGATTTTTATACCAGTCCTATGCTGTGGATACCTCATTTTATACTTCCATTTCTTATTTCCCCTTTACACACTAGGCATATATCCAAACTGCCTATTCTACATCTCTATTGGCTATTTAAAAAATCCCACAATATCTATTTTGATATCTGTTTTCTATGTCCATCCACACAAAATCCATCAACACTCTTATCAGCTTTCCTGAGAGAGATATTCAAAATCCGATTACTTTTCACTAACCTACGACCCTAGTGCAAACCAATCATCACTGCTCCTTTGTATTAGTGTGTCATAACAGACTCCTAAATTCCATCTTTTCCCCCTACGTTCCATATTCTACACACGCGACCATCTTAGACACAGATCAACTTATGTCATTTCTTTACTCAAAATCATCCAATTTATCTTCACTTTGCCCCGTCCAAGTCCTTATCATTGCCTTAACGACCATACAAGTTCTGCTCCTGGCTAACTCTCTGACCTCAATGTTTGTAATTCTTCCCATGCTTAGGCTGCCCTAACCATATTTGATTTTTTTTCTGTTCCTCAGATTTTCCCAAAATGTCTAAATGTCTCATTTCCTTCTTTCTTTCATATCATTGTTATTACCCTTTATTTTTTTAGGCTTATTTATTTATTTTGATGGAGGGTGAAGGGACAGAGAGAGAAATGGAAAGAGAGAATCCCAAGCAAACTCCATGCTTTCAGTGCAGAGCCCAATGTGGGACTTGATCACATGAACCATGAGGCCATGACCTGAGCCAAAATCAAGAGTCCAAGGCTTGACTAACTGAGCCACCCAGGCACTCCATTATTATCCTTTTAAAAAAACGACACTCCTTCTATAGCATTGCTCTGTATCACATGCTACTCCTTTAATGTTGTTATTAACATTTATAATCACTTGGATATTTGTTTGTGGTCTGATTGATTCTATTATAATGCCCATTCTTTGAAAATCTGCATTTTACCTAATTTCTATCTCCAGTACTGAATGAATGCCTGAAACACAGCATGTGTTAGGAATATATATATATATATATATATATGTACATATATATATATATATATATATATATATATCTGATAGAATCAATCAATGTTCCTTCAATGTCCATTTGTTCAGCTAAGCCAATATAATCCCTCTCAGTTTCATTAAATATACATCAAGACCCCTAGACAGATGTGTTTTTTGCTAACGCTTACATTATGTACGTGACTAAAAATAATTATACATATCACTACATGTTATATCCTATTATGTGTGTGTTTCATACTACAAGTGACTTAGTGATTTTTCCTTCTTTCTTTCCTATTCTTTAACCTCCTAGGATAAAACAGTGAATGGAGCAGATATTTAACAAATGGGACTAAATATCAAATATATACATATTTGTTAAACTGTTAACATTATAAACAACTGTCAAGTTTACTTGAATCAATAATGATGCTCTATCCAAATAAGAATGGTTATTATACGTTTGCAGTAAAGTTTCACTCAATAAAATTTTATCGCGGAAAATTGCTCTAATACAAAAATTTAAATCAACATTATGGCAGATTACTTCATTTCATTTATGAAAGCACTAAAGCGCCCAATAGGATTGATATTAAATTCCTGTGGCTGGATCTCAAAGTTATCCATTATGTGGTTCCATCTCACTTCCCATTTCACACTATTTTGCATTGTAATACTACGATCAGTTTTACCACGAAAAAAAAAAGCCCATTCCCACATGTTTGTCTTTATGGATTGTGTTCTCATATCACAGAAAGCCATTTCTTCTCTCCATAATCTACCCAAAGTATACCCATCATACAAAGTCCAGCCAGGGACCCGTCTTTCCTCTGAAGCTCTTTCTGATTATTCTCACACTTAGTGATAATATTCTAACATTTATAGATATACTTTATATTACACATCTAATCAACTAATTCATCTTTACATGTTCAATTTTGTTTTAAAGTTATAGATTGCTGTTTGTCTAATCTCCTAAACTACAATGTAAATTATTTGAGAGCCAAAACCGCAATGCTCTTAACACTGATAAATGAATTTTGCTAAAAGTGATGCAAACATGATAATGGTAAATAAATGAAATAGAGGGTTATTTTTCTTATAATAATACTATAGGTCAACAACTCAGGATATGAATTGTGTCCTAATATTGTTTGTATCCTAGACTTTCAATCTTGCTTTCCCACAATCCTACTGTCTTGGCTTTTTCCCTCTGATTATTGCCTTATGATTTCAAGATGGATACAAAACAATCAAATTTCAAACACGTTTTCCAGATAAGACAAAAAAAAAAAAAAAAGAACAGTGCAGCAGCTAAAGGACTTTCCACTGGAGTCACTTTTCTGTATATTGGGAAGAAAACCATCTCTAAGGACCTCTGCCCAGATAATATTGACAGAAACTATGATAAACCACCCACTCTTCATGAATTTCTAGCTAGATGTGGTCCTTGGACCACACTGTGAGTAGCAAATTTTATACTATACATTTTTTAAATATATTACCATTTAAGACTTGCTCAGTTTCATATAAAGGCTCTGCCTCTTAGCTCGCTGAGTGATTCGTGGAAAGTATTTTTATCTGTCAATTTCCCCATCTGTAAGCTGGAGATAACAACAGAACTAATTGTATAGGTCTTTAAGAAAATTAAACTTTATAATCCATATGAAGCATCTAACATAATGGCTATCCCAAAAGAAGTACTCAATTTCTTTTTAGCAATTACTGATATTTGTATCATTATAACCAGAAGCTAGTATTATCCAAAGTGACTTCCATGATATAGTCAAAGCTGTTCTCTACAAAACATAATAATAATTTTGGGAAGAAGTTGAGTTACATAGATTCAACCAAATTAAAGCATTTAAACAGCTCAATCATAGATAGGCCTTCTGAAGTTTATAATTTACTTATGTGATTTGTGAGCCTCCAAGAAGTACCACATTTAGCATTTCCCAAAACTGTAGGCCAGTTAAACTATTTTTATAAACAGAGCCCAAGAAATTTACTGTAGAGCCATAATATTATCCAACTCCTTCTTAGTCTATGTAACAATTCTCCCTGAATTTATTCAGAAACTGCCTTCATGACTATATGCAGCAATTCTGCACTAGAGTTTAGTCTCAAGATAAAGTTTGAGAAACAATTCAGAAGGCGTTTCACATAATTGAGGTAGGAGATCCCACTAGAAGGGAGATGTTGCCATCATCAACATCCAGATGCATCTACAAAAGGAGAATCTTTCTTTACAGAAATATCAAAGAGAAAAACATGAAGGAAGCAGAGGAGCAGGAACAAGAAAAGGAAGAGGAAGGACAATTTTACCCCCAAGAACTTCTATGAACATCCCTTGATTGCCATGCATCACTGAACCTTAATTTAAGGGCAAGAAACCCCCTCCAAACACAGCTTTGGCTCAGATGTTGTGATAAACATTGTTCCCTAGGTGGTTAACAATGAATTGTTTCGCAGACTTTCTTTTCCTTTATTTACATTATTTAACTAGGGAAAATGAGTAAATGATCAGTGAGTTTGGTTATATTATATCAGAAGATGGATTTATATTTATAAATATCCATATTGGACATGGAAACACTGAGTTAATGTGCAGTTGAATAAAAATGCTAAATACAATGTCAAAATCAGGATAGTTGATAAAAATAAGTTAACCTAAATCTTCCTGTCCTCCCTTTTGGTCATCCTTACAAAATGAGGCCTAGTAAATTTGTGCTTACCGTTTGATATGCACATTTTCCCGTTTCAGACTGTAGTACTCCGCAAGGGAGCAGAGCCAAAGTTTTGGAACTAAATCATGGCTTATGACCAGACAAATATCATTATTAATACTAGGAATTCAGTGATCCACCGCAAACATGGATGGTAGAAAGATTGAAATTAACACTTTGAAGTGGATTTTTGTCATCTCATCTGATAAAGCTTGTATGTTATTTAATGAGTGTTCTGAAAGAGCATCAGAAGGAAAAGTGAATCTAAGATGAAAGACGCTGTCATTCACGAGATGTTGTGCACCGCTCTTGGAGCCAAAGAACAGACAGATCATCACTGTGACGTCCCCCACATTCCTTCTGAGGCATGGTCTATCGAAATGATTTCATACGGCCAAGCAGATGCTATAGGATTTAAAAAAAAATTAATGCCATTATCACTATCCACCAGCAATCAGTCATTTGCCAATTGACATAAGTAATGTCATTAAAAGATAATAATCTGATGGGGCGCCTGGGTGGCTCAGTCAGTTAAGAGTCTGACTTCAGCTCAGGTCATGATCTCATGGCTCATGAGTTTAAGCCCTACATTGGGCTCTGTGCTGACAGCTCAGAGCCTGGAGCCTGCTTCAGATTCTGTGTCTCTCTCTCTGCCCCTCTCCCAGTCACACACTCTATCTCTCTCTCCCTCAAGAATAAATAAAAACATTAAAAAAAATTCAAAGTAATTTCAATCAAAAAAAAAAAAAAGCAAAAGTTTTTTATGTTGACATCAATGAGTTGATTCTAAAATCAGCAGAGTAAGGGGCTCCTGGGTGGCTCAGTTGGTTAAGTGCTTGACTTCGGCTGGGGTCATGATCTCACAGTTTGTGAGTTTGAGCCTCATGTCAGGCTCTGTGCTGACAGCTGGGAGCCTGGAACCTGATTCGGATTCTGTGTCTCCTTCTCTCTCTGCCCCTCCCCCACTCGTGCTCTGTCTCTCTTGTCTCTCAAAAATAAGGAAACATTAAAATATTTTTTTAAAAAGATTAAAAGATAATAATCTGAATGTGGTTATCCACTAATCACGGGATATTATGACCCCCTGAAAATTCTTGGGGAAAAATGTACTTGTATGAAGAGGCATCAGATCTACTATTTTTCTTGAAGACACTCAAAGTTGATTTGAAGACTGTACAGAAAGAAAACAATACACTCTTTAAGCAGAGTTTTTCCTCAAAAAAATCTTAGAAAAAAATTCTTAATATTGTCTTGCCCAAAAATATGTCATATCACAAATATGTATACAGTAATTATTACTTCCTGAATCATCCAAGAATAGCATATTCTTTCATGTCAGTTCTGTCTGCTTCTGCAAAACTGGAATTGATTTCTTTTTTTTTACAACTAAGTTTTCATCCCAAATTGAATAATACAGTTGACAAACAAATAAATGTGTCATATAGGTGCCTGTATGTTACAAGAATGTACAATTTATATGGAGTCATCAAAATGATTAGATAATTTATTTTAAAATGAAATGATGAAACTCCTTTGAGAATTTATATAAAACTGGGAGTACCACAACTTTTGAAGAATGATTAAAGTAGTTTTGTATAGATACAAGTATAGAAGGGCTTCTAAGACCTCTAGGACTCTGAAGACAATGCATGACCCTGTCTATATCCTGGTACAAATCTCAGGCACATCTAAAACAATTTTTTTTTTTAATTTTTAAGTTTATTTATTTATTTTGAAAGATAAAAGGGTCGGGGCAGGGAGAAGAGAGGAGAGCGAATCCCAAGCAAACTCCACTCCATCAGCGCAGAGCTCAATACGGGCCTTGAACCCACGAACCCTGAGATCATGACCTCAGCTAAAGTCAAGTGTCAGAGGCTTAACTGACTGAGCCTCCTAGGAGCCTCTAAACACATTCTTGAACACATCGAAGGCAGAATCTTTCTCCTTCCCAGCTCCTAGGAAGCAGAGTTATTTCATATTTCAACCACTTGCAGCAAGGAAATACCTGTTTTAATATTTCTGAAAATGTGCATCTCAACTCCCTTTGTTTCATATCCTGTCCTGGTAGAAATGTAACATAGCTAGATATCTGGGGGTGGGTTGGAGTTAGAATATGCTGCATGGAAATTTTACATGATCTACAAAAGGTACTTGATTTAGAAAGATAGCCTCTGTAGCGGAAATTGAATGCTAAAAGGGAGTGGCTTTTCCTGATACAGTAAGTTGTGTTTGAACCTACCTCAACATAGCTTCAGCAATTCCTATCTTTGAGCATGTGAGGACCTACAAAAGAGAAGGCTGTTAAATCAAAAAGGCTTATATTTGCAGGAGCCTCAGCCATTGTCTCTGTGATCCAGCTGCCAGAAAGAGACATCAAAATATGAAAGTATATTCTGTGTGCAGAAGGAGTAATTCTGAGAGATCAGCAAGCAAAAGATAAGAAATTCTAAACAGTAAAGCTTTAATAGAAACTACTTTAAGGCATCTGAAAAACAATACCATTGGTGGATAGCAAAACATGACAATAAAGCAGTATATAGGAAAGGTAGAGCATTAAATATCAATAGGAGAATAAATATATTGATTCTGTAGTAGTCACATAATGGATACTATTCAGAAATTATAGTGAACAATCTACAAATATACCCAACAATATGGATGATTATCGCTTTCATGGAACAGAAGTCAGCCAAAAAATTGTACATACGTATGATTCTTTTCATATAAAAAAAACAGGCAAAACTAATTTATACTTAAGAAATTAGAATAGTAATTGCTCTTGCAAAATGTAATGTCAGAAAGGGGACATAAAGGAAACTTCTAGAATACTTGTAACATTCCATTTCTTATGAGTGGTGATGATTCAAGGTGCTACATTTGTGATAATATATTGAACCATATATCTATAATGTAAAGAATTTTTAGACATATTATACTTCAATAAGAACTTTTCATAAGCTTGAAAATACAAGAAAAGGTTCTTCAAATTTCATAGAGAAAAACAGCAAGAAAAGGCTATTATAGTCTCAGAGAGGAAAAGGAGTAGAGGAAAGATCCTATTACATGGCAGGTAGGGAAGCTGAATCTAATCTCCTTAGGTACTTTTACCCAAAGCAGGTGTTGTCTTATAATCACTCAGTCTCATAGCTCGGATACTCTTTTTAAGGAAAAAAAACACACATCATTTTATAATGTTCTTATGTTGCAAAAAACATATTAAAAAAAAAAAAACAATCTTTCCAGTATAAGTAGAATGTTGCACTTTATGCAGAGCAAAACTAACAAAACTGTCATTCAAAAACAAAAGAAAGAAAACCTTTCATTCCATATGCAGGTATATAAAATGAAAAAATGAAAATGGTAGTTGTATACAGCTCTAAAGAAAGAAAGGCAACTCCTTAGTAAATGAATAAGTATAGTAAGTAAATAAAAATACGTTAATAGTTTTAAGAAGAATCTTTAAACAATCAAAAGATAACATTAATTTTCTCCTAAGGAAAGAGTGAGAAAGTTATTAATGGAAAATGGATTATAAATTCAGTGGTTTTAAAATAATGCTTCTGATTTTATACATAAAACAAGCAAGAAAACAGAAAAACATAAAAAATAAATAAATAAGAACAACCCTGATCATCATCAGATCATAAAATTATCCCCAAATTGAAATATTTTCTTTAAATGTTTTAAAGTTCATTTAAACTTTAAAGTTGGGGAGGGGCAGAGAGAGGGAGAGACACAAAATAAGAAGCAGGATCCAGGCTCTGAGATGTCAGCACAGAGCCCCACACAGGGCTCAAATTCAGGGACCGCGAGATCATGACCTGAGCCTAAGTGGGACACGTAACGGTCTGATCCACCCCAGTGCCCCAATAGTTTCTTAATCTTCTGATTTTGAATTATATGCCTGTGACCACGTTAAGGAAATGTAAATCATCCAGACCAGCAGCAAAATGGAGAGGCTACTAAAAAGACAAAACTATTTCATAAAAGACTTCCAGGCCTTAACTTCACTTATAAAGACTGCATTTCCTCTGGGATTTTTAAAAGCTTCGAACTATTCTAAGTTGTGATTAAATAGTGAGTCTAGATATTTTAGCAACTACCAGGCAACTCAGAAATTTAAAACGACTGCTTTTTCAATATCCATTAAGCTGTTAATATTTCCAAAATAGTAGCTTGTTGTTTTTCAACAACCCTAAATAAATATGTTCTCAGACATGAATTCCTGAAAAAGATATGTTACATCTTTTTTTGTGTCTGATGGCATCATATAACACATCCATTCCCGAGAAATAGAATTATGAGACCCATCACTTTGAGAAAATCTGTTTTCATAGAATTTATCCTCTTCAGAATTCTGCTTCCCAGTCTCTATGTATGAGTGTTCAGATAAAATAATTACTAAAAATTTGGTTGTAGTATATGAAAACATATAAATCATTTGAAAGAATATGTTATCTTGAGAATGTGAATTATATATTTGTGCATTGTGTTTACAAGCATTTTCAGGATTTGAGGGGCTCTGTTTGTATGTTTGGTTTTAGTGAATTGCCAAATAAATAGTTTTTTAAAGATGTAAGCAAATTAATCAATCTTTTATTTTCTGATTTGTCAGTTTTGTGTCATATTTGGAGAGCCTTTGACTTCTAAGCTCATTATATACAGAATAAAACCTCCTGGTTATTTTTTCTAGAATGCATAGAGCTTCTTTTCTGTTTCAGTGTTTACATCTCTGATCTTCTGGAGGTTATTTTTGTGTAAGGAGCAGGGTAGGTATACACTTTATCTTTTTTTTTTTTTTCTTTTTTTTCCTGACAGGTACCCTATTGTCTCAGTAACATTTTCTAAACAATCTCTCATTACTCCACATTCAATACCATGTCTTTATATCTGGATACATGATTTAATTCTTAGTTATATATCATTGATCTGCCTACATGATTTAAATACACTGATTTATTTACTATAACTTTACTATATGTTTATTATATTCGTGGAACAACATCTTCTAATCATTTAACATTTTACATGTAAAATCTACTTTCAAATTTAACATTAATGGGCATTAAGACATCTTTCCCTGTCAATAAATATAAAAATACATCATCAATTGCAGTCATAGATTACAAACAGCATGTATATGATTCCATATCAAACACAAAAATGGGAATTGAATGTCAGAAACATATTCTCCCACAACATATACATAAATATTAGCACAGAGTGCCTCTCTATTATAAGTTTTAGGTTAGTAGAAAAATGGGTATGGCATCATTATTGTCTGTTTTTGTGTTCTTTTCTTTATTTTCTAACTTGTTACTTAAGCATATAATCCTTTGTTCTTTATTAATTACAAAAGAATGGCTTTTTCTTTCTCTCTTCAAAATTTCTGTGCTGACAGCACAGAGCCTGTTTGGAATTCCCTCTCTTCATATCTCTCTATCCTTCCTGGGCTCATTCTCTCTCTCTCAAAATAAATAAATAAACATTAAAAAAAAAAAAAAGAAAGAATAGAAAACCCAGAAATAAGCCCACAATTGCATGGTCAATTCATCTTGACAAAGCAGTACAGAATGTCCAAAGAAAAAAGACGGTCTCTTCAACAAATGGTGTTGAGAAAATTGGACTGCAATGTACCAAAGAATGAAACTGGAGCGCTTATTTATCCATACATGAAAATAAAGCCAAAATGGATGAAAGACCTAAATGTGAGACCTGAAACCATAAAAATCCCAGAAGAGAACACAGGAAGTAATATCTTTGACGTTGGCCATAGCAACTATTTTTCTAGATGGATCTCCTCAAGCAAGGGAAATAAAGTCAAAAATAAACTATCGGGACTTCATCAAGATAAAAAGCTTCTGTATAGCAAAGGAAACAATCAACTAAACCAAAAGATAATTTACCAAATGGGAAAAGGATATTTTCAAATAACATATATGATAAAGGGTTAGTATATAAAAGATGTAAAGAACTTACATAACTCAACACCCCCAAAAAACCCCCACATAACCCAATCAAAAAATGGACAGAACACATGAACAGACATTTCTCCAAAGAAGACATCCAGATGGCCAACAGACACGTGAAAAGATGCTTGTAATAACTTATCATCAGGGAAATGCAAATCAAAACTACAATGGAATATCAACTTACACCAGTCAAAATGGCTAAAATCAATAATGACACAAGAAACAAGTGTTGGTGAAGATGTGAAGACAAAGGAAACCTCTTGCTCTGTTGGTGGGAATGCAAACTGGTGCAGCCACTGTGGAAAATGGTATGGATTTTCCTCAAAAAGTTAAAAATAGAACTACCCTATGACCCATTAATTGCATTTCTGGGCATTTATACAAAGAACACAAAAACATTAATTCAAAGGGATACATGCACCCCTAAGTTTATAACGGGATTATTTACAACAGCCAAGTATGGAATAATGGAAGCAGCCAAGCGTCCATTGATAGATGAATGGATAAAAAAAGGAGATGTTTATCTAAATATTTATTATTTTATATATTATAATGGAATATTATTCAGCTATAAGAAGGAGGAAATATTTCCATTTGCAATGACATGGATGGACTAGAAAGTGTAATACTAAGTGAAATAAATTAGTCAAAGAAAGACAAATCATATGATTTTGCTTACATGTGGAATTTAAGAAACAAAAACCAAGAAAATAGTGGAAAAGAGAGGGAAAGAGAGAGAAAGACTAACCAGGAAACAGACTGTTTTTTTTTTAATTTTTTTTTAACATTTATTTACTTTTGGGAGACAGAGAAGAAGTGGGAGAGGGGCAGAGAGAGAGGGAGACACAGAATCCGAAGCAGGCTCCAGGCTCTGAGTGGTCAGCACAGAGCCCGATGCAGGGCTCGAACCCACCAATGGTGAGATCATGACCTGAGCCAAAGCTGGACGTTTAACTGACTGAGTCACCCAGGCACCCCGAAACAGACTCTTAATTATAGAGAATAGATTGGTGGTTACCAGAGGGCGGCGGGGGGACGGGGGGGAATAGGTGATGGGGATTAAGGAGAACACTTGTGATGAACACCAGTGATTATGGAATTGTTGGATCACTAAATTGTACACCTGTAACTAAAAAACCACTGCATGTTATGTAACTGGAATTAAAATAAAAATTTAAGGGGCACCTGGGTGGCCAGTCGGGTTAAGCGTACATCTCCAGCTCAAGTCATGATCTTGTGGTTCATGAGTTTGAGTCTCACATCGGCCTCTCTGCTGTCAGTGCAGAACCCACTTCAGATCCTCTATCACCCTCTCTCTCTGCCCCTTCTTCCATCGTGTTCTCTCTCACAAAAATAAACATTAAACAATAAATAAAATAAAATAAAATCATTTAAAATAAATGAGTAAATAAATGCATAAATTCACACTAAGACACTGCTAGTTCTAACCAAGGTTTATAGTTGGACTAATAGGAACTCAGTACCCAAAAATGTCATCAAATAATAAATATGAGTTTTAAGCTTTATTTAGCACAATTGGACAACTTGGTAAAAATTATTGATTTCCCATTTATTTATTTCTTTAAAGTAGGCTTCGTGCCCAGCATGGAGCCCAATGCAGGGCTTGAACTCATGACCCTGAGATCAAGACCTGAGCTGAAATCAAGAGTCAGTTGCTTAACTGACTGAGCCATCCAGGTGCCTCCCACCCTGTAATTTTAAAATGCAAGGAAATTCTAAATATGAGGGTGGAATGGTAGCATTCATTAATTCATTCATTTATGTGTTAAATATGAATTACATATCTAGCAGAGATAAAACAAGATAGAAAACTTTAAACTGTTCTCAAGGGCTCACAATTTTCCAGATGCTCAAAAAAAAAAAAATAAACAAAAAAACTCTATAATCAATCTGTACAAGAATTTTGACAAAAATATGCTAACAAATAATTAAATGACTAAAAAGACCAAATTTCAAGACCAGTCCTCAGACTAGCTTATTGTTCCTTTTTCTTATTAAATTGCCGTATAGAATGAAGGTATCATCAGACAAGAAAAACCTCTAGAATGTATTGCATTCTTCAATCTGCTCAAATCTAAATTTCTAAGGAACATAGACAATCTCTCCCTTTTCTGCACCATTGATTCTCCAAACCTGTCAGAGTTCTTCGTTCTTAGAAGTATTTGAAATACATTTATTGAATGTAAAGAGTGAATGAGTGAATGAATTATGCTCTCAGCATCATAAATTTTAAGACATAAATGCCTGTTCTGTAGCTACATGCTCAAACCAATTATATTATTCAAGTAATAGAAAAGGAATGAGGAGATACAGGAAAAAAGTAATGCATTAGAAAATAACAAAGGAGGGGGCGCCTGGGTGGCTTAGTCGGTTGAGCGTCCGACTTCGGCTCAGGTCACCATCTCGCGGTCCGTGAGTTCGAGCCCCGCATCGGGCTCTGTGCGGACAGCTCAGAGCCTGGAGCCTGTTTCAGATTCTGTGTCTCCCTCTCTCTGTGACCCTCCCCTGTTCATGCTCTGTCTCTCTCTGTCTCAAAAATAAATAAACGTTAAAAAAAAATTAAAAAAAAAAAAAAAGAAAATAACAAAGAATGTGTATTATATGCATTAATGGGATGGTGCAATTCTGGAAATGCGCTCGCTCTTTGCCTGGGCTCCAGGGTGCTGCTTTACCTGTGACTTTAACTCGTGGGTAAATTTGTCCTACTATGAGATAATTTGGTACCATGAAATAGCACAATGACAAAGTTTAAATAATCTTTCATACAATGACTCCTGCTCTTTAACAAATTTAACAATTTGAAGGAATGACACAAAAGATTTGTGAGACCAATCTCCTGTCACCTTGGGCTGACGGATAAGGGCTGAGTGAAGAGATGACACGTCTTATGAGAATTTGAAAATTATACAAATATAAATGGCTTCTCAAGGCCAAATTGTATCAATCTCTGACATAAAACAAACAGATACACATCTTAAGTTTTCTTTTCATATAAGTGAAGGTACAAAACCATAAGGATTAAAAGTTTGAGTTACCAAAAATGTTCTTTCGATTTTTTTTAATGTTTATTTGTTTTTGAGATAGAAAGAGACAGAGCATGAACGGGGGAGGGTTAGTGAGAGAGGGAGACACAGAATCCGAAGCAGGCTCCAGGCCCTGAGCTGTCAGCACAGAGCCTGACATGGAGCTCGAACTCACGGACCCTGAGATCAGGACCTGAGCCAAAGTCAGAAGCTTAACCGACTGAGCCACTCAATCACCCCATCAAAAATGCTCTTTAAAGGGAAGAGTCAGTCGGGGCGCCTGGGTGGCTCAGGCGGTTAAGCATCCTACTTCAGCTCAGTTCATGATCTCACAGTCCGTGAGTTCGAGCCCCACGTCTGGCTCTGTGCTGACAGTTTGGAGCCTGGAGCCTGCTTCAGATTCTGTGTCTCCCTCTCTCTGCCCCTCCCCCGCTCATGCTCTGTCTCTCTCTGTCTCAAAAATAAATAAAAACATTAAAAAAAAATGAAAGGGAAGAGTCAAACTCAGAATTTATGGGTAAGGAAATTAAGCTTGTTTCCTTAAGTGCACTGCTCTAACGGCATGTTAATTTTTATTTCCAAGCATATAATGTTACCATAGTTGGTATCACATAATTTTATCTGAAGTTTACCTCTTGAAATGCAAAACTATTAAAATCTTACTTATAAGTATTCTACTGGCCAGTACGTTGTCCCTATTTACTGTTCTATTAGAATGTATTATGTATATCTTCATATCCATATTGAATTTCTTTTTAAGCCTATGAGCAATATAGCCTAGTACTCACTACTTCCCTAGAAACTGAGCGTATCCTGGTGATTGCAGACACAAACACACTTGTGGCAGACCTTCAGCTGTTCTGATAAATGGTACAGTGTTTTTGTGTTTGTATTTTTTTTTTTTTTCAAATCAGCTGGGACAAGTCAGGTGACAAATGATTTCCATTAGCTTCAGCAGAATGGAAACAAAACAGATCAATACAAATGATTTGCAGCAAGTTTAGATCATAAATTTCCTTTTGCCCTTGTACATCATTTTAATATAGAAGTTTTTTTTTTCCTCTTCATAGCAGAGAAAAAAATCATTAGAGAATTGAAAATTCTGGTTACAGTAAACTGTCCCTGATTTAAGGGGAAACTATTTTAATGCACTGTTAATTTTCTCCGATGGAATATAATAATATTATTTTAAAAGATGACAAACTATAAAAATGTTAATGAACAGCATTTCAGAAAATTAATTTCACCTGTAAATTGTGTAAAAACCATAAAATGCTTACGTCTACGAAGTTAGCTTTGTTGTTTATATTTTAATTTAAGATCTTTACTGGTTAAACTTTTGCTTTTAATTCTATTTCTTAAACATTTTCCTTATTTTTTTTTAGTGAGTAAAAGTCTCCTCACTCCCTTTCCTCATTTTCAAAAGATGTGTTTTAGCTTCATGCACTATGTTGCAGGAATGATGAAGTGGAGAAAAGAAGGAAAAGATGGGAAAAGGAGGAAGAGAAAGGAAAACAAATCTAATTTTCAAAAAGCACATTATTTCTCTTTTTGCCTGAATGGTTCCAAAATAAATAGCTTTCTTATACAGGTGTGGAGGAATTTGCAAAGACCCATAGGACCACGCCCAATGGCTACCAGGGGATTCCTGGCAGTTAATAGAATATTTATTTATATGACTTTGTGGATCCATAAAAAGATGAGCATAAAACTGTCAGTCATGCTACATGCATCAAGAGCATCCATTCTGAATAATGTTCTGCTATACTCAAGAAAAATGTATGAAGACATTTACCGCACCCAGGGGACTCCCCCACTGCTGCAATGAGCAAGCATTTTTTACCTAAACAAAGAAGATGAAGTTCAGTCCTCACCATCACTTAAGAAATAGCAAGAGGAAGGTGGCCAGGTGCATGGTCCTGCTCTAGCTGACATCTATTGACTCATGGACAAGGGCAATGGGACAGTGACCTTGCTTTTAGAACCTTCCTCATAGTCAGTTAACCTTTCTGATGATTATAAAAGATTTCTTTGTAATTTAAGTCCAAGGATATAGCACAAGAAGAATATCAATTTGGGATGGCAATAGATAGGAAGAGAAGCAAACAGATATTATACTTTTATGATCTAAGTAACTTCAAGTACCAACTCTTTTTTGGAGTGGGCATGCTGGGGAGGATATGGGAATGAGGTCAGGTCCAGGATATTTCTATGTCCCCAAGATGAGCTCTTAGAGGAATGCTTCAAATTTTACCTAATGTTTTTAGTAGTTTGAAGTAATTTCTCCAGATTTTTGCTGTGGTTCATAGAGAGAGCCCTAGACCTGGTCTGAAAACCTGGGTCCCATTCCTGATTCTTTTCTTTGTTCTATGCATGATCTGTAAAAATTATTTAAATAGTCTGGAATTTAGTTTTTGTTTTTAATCTGTAAAGTGGGCAAAATATTATCCACACTCTCCAAACCCTAATGCCTATAAGCATCTGATATCCAATCTGTCCTAACGGGTCCAAAGTGTCCATATAGCAGTATAACATAATATTAACGAGTTAAAGTCTAGACCCTGACTGCTTGGATTCAAATCCAGCTTTGCGATTTACTAGCTTTTTTAACTTGGGCAAGTGACTCTCTGACTCCATTTCTTGAACTTCGAAACAGAGAAATAGTTGTT
The DNA here is from genome assembly GCF_023721935.1 of Panthera uncia. Classification (NCBI taxonomy): domain Eukaryota; kingdom Metazoa; phylum Chordata; class Mammalia; order Carnivora; family Felidae; genus Panthera; species Panthera uncia. The sequence continues at coordinate 25,012,033 of NC_064818.1, read as the reverse complement.
ATCTACCAAATAAGACAGGGGAGGATTAAAGAAATTAATATAGTGAACTGCTTGTAACAGCACCTGGATCGTATAACTTTTAATTAGCATTATTATCATTATTGTTATCATCATAATTATGACAATGTGTGTACAAAAATAGCAAAGACATTTTGAACAGGATTTGAAGACTTCGGAGGAAGGGAACAGAGGCTTAAAAGTCATATAAAAAGTGTTTTGCAAGAAAAAATGTGCCACAATCTATAGATCTGACATTTATGAAGTAACGGGAACCTGTCTGAGTGTTCACCTAGCTCACTCAATTTCAACGCTACATAGGTCATGGATCATAAATAGTAGTGGAAAATTCATTCAGCACACAAGTTTCGTGTTTATTTTACCTCATCAGTCAAGATCGACAGTCATCAAACTATTGTAAAATAAGCAGGGTTTTAATTCCATTGGCTTATTCAAGCTTCTTATATTCCAAGTAAATATTTTAATGAAATACATGTAGAGAGGAAAGTTTACAAATCGTAAGTTAACAGATTGATGAATTTTCACAAACTGAACAGATCCACGTAAGCAGCATCCAGATCAGGAAATGATACATTATTAACACAACAAAACAATGGCAACTTTAATTCATTCTCCTCACTATAAAATTTTCCTCTGTACCACCAAATACCAGTGCTTCTTTATCCATTCTGCTGCTGATGCACATTGAGGGCTTTGTTATTTTGTTGTTATTATTATTATTATTATTATTATAAACAGTGCTTCTAAGAATATTTTTGTAAGTGCCTTTTGGTGAGCCTAAGTGTGCATATTTGCTCATTACATACCAGGAGTGGAATTTCTGGATCATTGGCTTCATACGTGATTGGCTACGATTCATAATGACAAAGACTTTTATAAATCCAGTGTACATTTTAGCATCCCCACAAAAAATTGTTGGAGAATTTATACTACTCTACATATTTGCCAAAAATTGGTATTAGAATTGTAATTTTGGTCATTCTGGAGGACATGTAAATGTTATCACAGTATGAAATTATTTCTCACTTCCCCCAATTATAATTAGCTTGAACACCGTTTCATGTCTAGAGAATATGTATATTCTCTAGAGTGAAATGCCTACTTGAACGTTTTGTTCATTATTTCAATATGTTGCTGTGTCTCTTCTTGTTAATTTTAGGATAACCAAGTGCTATGTTGGATACAAGAATTATAAATAACTACTCTAAATCTGTGGCTTGATTTTCACATTATTGATGGTATTTTCTGGTGATACCATCAATAATTTCTTCATATTAAGTAATCCAATTTACATTTTAATGTAACCAAAATGATCATTTGTCTCCAGTATTTGGCACTGGTGAAATAATTCCATACATCCTGGAAGTCCTGGCCACATCAATGACAAAACTCAGAGAATGATTAACATTCTTGCTTCCCCCTTGGAGTGGGAGTATAACTTCCTTGGTTTATTCAAATGCAAGGTGAAATATAGAACATGAGCAGATGGGGCCCAGCAGAAAAAGAATAGCGATGGAGCCTTGCTAAAAATGGAGCCCCTTCAGTTTCCCTACCTCAATATTTGTATTCAAAGATTTTATATTAGCCATAAATTATTCAGAAGCATATCCTCCAATAACACTCCAAACACAACCCATGTCCTTCAAAATCTCTTAATCTAGAACTAACACCAAACCATTCCTTGGTCTACATTTTCTCTCCTTTCAGTCAGTCTATGTTCTTCAGAATGAGAGCACTTGCTTTCCTGTAGCGCCAGCATGGTGACCATCCAAAGTACTCCCTCCACAAGTCTTTAATCTATCAGCCCCTTTCTGCAAATCCTCAACCTGGGATCAGTCATACATTTCCCTTTGTTCTTTCACTTGGAATTTCAAGTGAATTTGAAAAATGCAACAACATGCAAATTGCAGCTAATGCAAACTGACAGTTCTGGGTCTGTACTTATATAATGAGCTTTCAGTATTCTGCCAGATTCTCAGTTTTATATTTTCCATATAATGCTGAAGGTCCTGGATTGTGGAGTAAGTCAGGGGGAAAAGCTACAGATCTGGAAAAGGAAGGAACAAAATTTCACTTTGCAAAATAACATGATCGACTTTGTACAAAATTCAAAAGAATACCTGAAGTAAGTTTCAAATTAATATGATTTTATAATAGAGTGGCTGAAAGGAGACAAACACTCATTGTATTGGTCTACTGCAATAACAAACAGTTGAAAGTCAAATATCAAAAATATCAGTTAAAATATCAAATACAAAATACTTGGGAATAAATCCAACAAAAATAATGTACCATTGACTTTGACAAGCTATGAAATATTATTTAGAGAAATTTAAAAGTAAATTAATGAGGGATGATGTTATGGTCAGGTTTGGAAGTCTTATTGTTAAATGATGAAATTTATCACTTCACTGAAATTAACGTGAAGTTCAAATTGTAATAGATTTTTAAGGTCCTGTCAAGATTGTTTGTGAAAAGTGATGGCAAAATCAGTCAAGATTCCCTTGGGGAAGAAGTGGCGAGACTTTTTCTGCAGATATAATTCCTTCATATAAAGTTATAGTATTTAGCATAGTATGGTTGGTTGTGGTTGGACAGACAGACAAATGGGCCGATGGAATCAAATTCAGATACCCAAGAGACCATACACACATGTAACTTAACACAATGGGAGCATTGTTGAAAAGTGGAAAATTACAAACTTTTCAGTAAAGGTAATGAGACAACTGGGTATCCTCATTTGAAAAAAGGAAAATTGAACCCCAACTCACATGACTCAAAAATAATTTCCATGTGGATCTAGAACAAAATATAAAAAGCCAAATACTAAAGGATCTAACATTTAATATGGGTTAGTATATTTATGACTTCAAGGTATACCAATATTGTAAACAACACAAAATCACTAATTATAAAGTTCTTCAAAATTAATACTTAGTCATAAAATTTGATCATAAAAAATGAGTTAAAGTCCAAAAATATATTACGAATGAGTTACAAATGCAGTACAAATGAAGATTTATAACCAAAAAATATAAAGAACTACAAATCAATAAGAAAAATATAAGCAAAGCCTCCTACAATGCAAAAGATCTAAATAAAGAAGAAATTTGAATATGTAATCAACAATTGAGAAGCAGTTCAATATCTTTAGTCATCAAGGAAAAGCAACTTAAAGGTCCAATAAGTTGTACCCAAAAGAAGGCATAAAATTAAATTCCAGGTGTTAGAGTGAATATACAGAAACTCATACCATTACTTTGAGGGAATGTACATTTATAAAACTGCTTTGGAAAGCAGTTTGATGTTATCTAGCAATTTAAAGACATGCAAAACTCAGCAATTCTCCTCCTAGGTACATATACGGCAAGAATATATTCATATGTGAACTCAGAAACATGTGCAAGAATATTCATAGCAGCATTGATCACTAAACTGGAATGTACCCAAATGCCCATTAGAAGGAAAACTGGCATATAAATTGCGGTATATTCACTTGCTGAAAATACTTTACAACAATCATAAGAAAATAGAACTACAGATACATGTAGTAATGTGAGTTTATCTCTTAAGCATAATATTGAGCAAGAAAAGCTAGACCTAAATTAACATATAATGTGTAATTCCATTTGCATCGTGCTCAAAAATAGACAAAATTAAACTATTTCATTTAGATATGTATCTTAGGTAGTAATGCTACAAAGAAACCAGGGGGTGATTACCTTTAAATTGAGGATATAGTGGTTGCCTTTAGGAAAAAGGAACAGTCTATGATTGAGATAGGATTTTCAGGTTACTCATAACATTTTATTTCTTGACCTTGAAAGTGGTTATAGGGATACAGAACATAGAATTTTTATTTCTTGACCTTAAAAGTGGTTACAGGGATGCTTCTCAGTTGTGCATTTACATTTTATGCAATTTTCTGTGTGTTTTTAATTTTTAAAAGGGTTTAAAAATACCATCAACATCTCATTTCCTTTACACTGTATTTCCATCTTTTCCTTCATCAACCTCTGTCAATTAATTTTATTTAAAAATATGAGAAAATTTAGTTAAAGGAACAGGGAAAAGAATAAAATCTACTAAGGGGTGCCGTAGAAACTCCATATGGGAAGGGAAATGTCATGACAAATACTCACTGCTGATTCAGTTGAGGGAGGTCATGTTTAACTAGCCTTCAGGAATTATTTGAAAATATTACATCCATAATAGATGATAGAAATTCAATGATGTAGTACCCTTGTATTTTTCTCCAGGCAAATAGCCATGTTACACATGAGAAATTAATGACTGTGGTAACAAGTTAAATAAGTTAGAAATAGTGCTGGATAGAAAACTGACAGTGGCATTCTTTTTACTCACAGTCTAAAGACATAAAACCCTTCTTCCTCCATTGGCTTTTTCTGGAATAACCTAATAAGAGTCCAGCCATCCCATTGGTAGTGCTGAGGCTTTGAGGCCTGAAGGAATCAAGGAAGCCAAGATTCATTTACACTCCCCCCCCCCCCCCCCCGGGGCCATCCTATTCAAAACGCATGCTGATCCCTCTCAATCCCTCTGTATCTCTCACCCATGCAAACGCGCAGGCACAAACACACAAACATTTCTCTCTTCTTTCTTTTAAATTATCTTTTTCTTTTTTAATGCTTATTCATTTTTGAGAGAGTAAGAGTAAGCTGGGGAGGGGCAGAGAGAAAGACAGAGGGAGACAGAGGATCAGAAGCAGGCTCCATGCTCTAAAAGCCGCGCTCTAAACGTGGAGCCTGACTGCGGGGCTGGAACCCACTGTAGAGAATGAATTTAAAATTTTGTATGTCTTGCCTATTGTTCGATGTGAGCACCGTTAAATTTTTCTAGACTTAGTTTGCTATACCCTAAGATTACGGAAATACTTACTAACCAGCATTTTCTCGCTTCTGTAATCTTGCTTGCTTAACACATTCTTCCCCTTCCCCCTTCCCCCTTTCTCTCCCGCCATGAGTAACGGACAAAGCCTTCCCGCCAAAGGACAGACAAAGGACGTCCAATCAGAGAACAACAAATGTCTTTACTTTAAAATCAACCAATCAGGCCCCTCATAACCTGAAACCTCCCCTATGCTAATTGTCTCTGTCTATAAAAACGCTGTACCAACCCTGTTCGGGCCTCTCAGCGTCACTGGCGACGAGTGCTCAGAGGTCCAGGTTCGAACCTGCAGTAAATGACCCTTGCCACTTGGCTTTGACTTACGACTCTGGTGGTCTCTTGCAGGGGGTTCGCGACCTCGGGCATTACACCACAAACCTGAGATCATGACCTGAGCCAAAGTCAGAAGCTTAACCCACTGAGCCACCCAGGCACTGCCATTTTGCTCCTCTTCTTATCTTCTTTATTCATTCCTTTCGTTTTTTATTCATTTTATTTTCCATCTCCCTGTCTAGAGAAGGGGGAGGGGAGAACTCTCCACTAGAGAGAAGTATTACTTAACTACTAGATAGCAATTTTGCTGCTATAATCTCAATATACTGTGAGTTAAGGATTGTGGTCATATATTTAACCAGTTCATAAGAAGAAAAAAATTTCAGCAAATTTTTTCATTGTTTTGTGTTATAATAATCATTCTCTCAGAGAAGGAATATAAGGGAGATATGTCAGCTTCCATTTAAGCACATTGTTTTACCAAAGAACAGGAAAAAAATTATTTAGCAGTTATCTAAGCCATTCAGACAAGCACATTTTAAAAACACCGTAGAGACCGGTTTAGCCAATGTTTGTTTTGGTGGTCTATGTGAATCGTAGTAACCAGATTATTTGCAAGTCCGCAATTTATTTTTACTTCTAAGACTGGTTTCTGGAATCTATTTGTTAGAGCTTAAACACACAACACACACACACACACACACACACACACACACACATGCATAACATATACTACCGGAAACATCACAGATATTACATTAATTTTGACACAATATATCAGACTGACACTGAGGATAAACCATCATATCAGAACTGACTTTCTCAACACATTTTGAATGAAACCGTCTTTGAAGCATTGATGTAAGTTTTGCTTGCGTACTACTTAGTTGGAAATTAGATTCAAAAATATACATTGTCATTATTAATAATCACTTGAAGGAAAAATGTTTATACCAGTGAACATAAATATCAAAACCCCAAATTAATAAATGGGTTCCTGGGTGTATTACCATGTATGGAGAACGTGGGTTTGTCATTTCTAGGAATATCCCACAAAACCAAGGCTGGGATTATTGTCTGTATTTTGTGCACCATTTATAATATTTTATTACTAACGTCTATCTTATTTCCCTTGCCTCCTTCATGCCAGCACTGTCCCATGATACATTGTGTGATGATAGAAATAATCTTTATTTGTGCTATCCAATACATTAGCTAGGAGTCATATGTGACTATAAGGCACTTGAAATATGGATAGCGTCAATTGGAATATACTGTAATGTAAGCAACAAACCACATTTCAAAAGTTAGTGCAGACATTAGAAAGTAAAGTATCTTACTAAGTTTTTACATAGAATGTGTTTTGAGATGATAATATTTGGGGTACATTGGGTTAAATAAACAATGATATTATTAAAATTTATTGCACCCATTCCTTTCTATTTTTTTTAAAAGGTGGTGACTAGGAAATATAAAAATATATACGTGGTGGCATTTGTGGCTGTTTTGTGTTTCTATTGAGATAAGCTCTCTTATAAAGTCTGTGAAGGGGTGCCTGGGTGGCTCAGTCCACGTAAGTGTCCAACTCTTGATTTTGGCTCAGGTCACAATCTTACAGTGTCGAGGTGGAGCCCTGGGTTGGGCTCTGCACTGAGCATGGAGCCTGCTTAAGATTCTCCCTCCCTTCAGGCGCCTGGCTGGTTCAATTGGTTAAGCCACCGACTTCGGCTCAGGTCATGATCTCGCGGTCCATGAGTTCGAGCCCCGCGTTGGGCTCTGTGCTGACAGCTCAGAGCCTGGAGCCTGTTTCAGATTCTGTGTCTCTCTCTCTCTCTGTTCCTCCCCTGCTTGCTCTCTGTCTCTCTCTCAAGGATGAATGAAGATTAAAAAATAACAAATAAAAAAAAAAGATTCTCTCTCCCTCTTTCTGTACTCCTCCCCAACCTGTGCACACACACAGTCTCTCTGCCTCTCTCTTTCTCTCTCTCTCTGAAAAACAAAAACAAATAAATAGCTAGATAGTTAAATAAATAAATAAATAAATAAATAAATAAAATGTCTATGAAAAATAATTTTTCATACATTGTATTTTGTAATACTGTATTCTAAGATTTACATTTTTAATTGTTATATTCTATTTAATAAATACTACTGTACCTCATAATTAACTATTTGAGACCTTTTGTTTTAGTGTTTGTTTGTTTTTTCTGTTACTGCACTTTATAATTGATTATGTTAACTCTAATAACAACGTTTTATTATTAAGCTTGCCATAGAGAAATGTAGTAGAAATCAGTCATTCTTAGTCCTTTGGAAATATAGTCTAGTACTTTTGGGAAAATAACACTTTATTTTAAAACTGATTGAGTTAAAGTGTGCTTGCAAAACAGATAATTATTCAGAAGAGAGTATTTGCAAGTACTTAAATAAAATACTATCCTCTATGAAACTAATTGAGGTAATAATTCTCCTCTTTCCTAGAAATATTATTACAGCCATTTAAAATGAATATAAGTATTAGTTAGAATAATGGAAAATTTGAATTATGCCTCACAGTTTTGATAATAATATTTGTTGATAATATAATCATTGATAATAATATTTCTAACTAAGAATCATATGACAGATTTGTATTGCATGTTTTTGTTGCTGGAAATAAAGGGCTGGGAAAATCTGTGGGAGCAAAAATAGATTTAAGGAAAGTAAAATTATACAAATACACTTCTATTCTAATATTTATTCTTTGGGGAGGGTTTTGTTGTAAATATATCTGATATAAAAATGAATAAATAGAGATTATGTCAAATCAAATATCACAGCTCATATCAAAGTTCCTCCAATTATGGATATGTCTCTTCAGACAAGGGAAACAAAAACACATATTAACTATTGGGACTACAGCAAAATAAAAAGCTTTTGCACAATAAAGGAAACAACAAAACTAAAAGACAACCTACTGAATGGGAGAAGATATTTGCAAATGACATATCTGATCAAGGATTAGTATCCAAAATATATAAAGAACTTATATAACTCAACTCCCAAAAAACAAATAACCCAATTAAAATATGGACAGAAGACATGAATAGACATTTATCCAAAGAAGACACCCAGATGGCCAACATCAAAAGATCATCACTCATCAATAGGGAAATATAAATCAGAACTACAATGGGAGATCACCTCACACCTGTCAGAATAGCAAAAGTCAAAAACACGAGAAACAACAAGTGTTGGTAAGCATGTGGAGATAAAGGAACCTTCTTCCTCTGTTGGTGGGAATGCAAGTTCATGGAGTCACTGTGGAAAACAGTATGGAGATACCTCAAAAACTTAAAAATAGAATTAGCCTGTGATCCAGTTTCACACTACTGGGTATTTACCCAAAGAATTTGAAAACACTAACTCAAAAGGGTACATGCACCCCTATGTTTATAGCAGCATTATTTACAATGGCCAAATTATGGAAGCATCCCAAGTGTCCATCAATAGGTAAATGGATAAAGAAGAGGTGATGTAAATGTACATAATAGAATGTTACTCAGACATTAAAAAAAAAAAATCTTGTCATTTGCAACAACTTGGATGGAGCCAGAGAGTCTTATGCTAAGTGACATCAGTCAGAGAAAGACAAATACCATGATTTCACTTACATCTGGATTTAAGAAACAAAACAAAACAAAAAAACAAACAAAAACAAATAAACAAACAAAGAATCAAAGGGAAAAAGAGACAAACCAAAGAACAGACTCTGAACTACGGAGAGCAAACAGATGGCTACCAAAGAGGAGGTGGATGGGCTTGGGAGAAATAGGTGATGGGGATTAAGAGTACACATATGATGAACACTGAGTAATGTATACAATTGTTAAATCATTATATTGTACCTGAAACTAATATGACATTGTATGTTAACTATATTGGAGTTACAATTTTAAAAATAATTTTAAAAAGACAAGAAATAAGTGTTGGTGAGGAAGTAGAGAAAAGGGCACCCTCATTCACTATTGGTGGGGAGGTAAATTGGTGCCATCATTGTGGATAACAGTAGGGAGACTCATCAAAAACTTGAAAACAGAATTACAGTATGATCCAGCAATTCCACTACTAGATATTTGCCCAAAGAAAATGCAAACACTTATTTGAAAAGATATATGCACCCCTATGTTTATTGCAGCATTATTTACAATAGCCAAGATATGGAAACAACCCTAGCGTCCATCAATAGATAAACAGATAAAGAAGATGTGGTATGTACATACACACACACACACACACACACACACACACACACATATATGCACACACACACACTGGACTATTACCCAGTTATAAAAAAGAATATAATATTTCCACTTATGACAACATGGATGGAACTCCAGGGTACAGGGTATTATGCTAAGTGAAATAAGTCTGGCAGAAAAAGGCACATACCACTATTTCACTTATATGTGGAACCTAAAAAACAAAACAAAACCAGACACATTCTCATAAATGCAGAGAATATACTGGAAGTTGCTGGAGAGAAAGAGGTGGTGGGATAGTTGAAATAGATGGAGGGAATTAAAAAGTATAAACTTCCAGTTGTAAGTAAATAAGACATAGAGATGAAAAGTACAGCATAGGGAATACAGTCAAAAATAATGTAATCACTTTGTATAATAACAGATGGTTACTACACTATGATGGTGAGCATTGGATAATATATACAACTCCCAAATCACTATGTTGCACATCTGAAACTAATACCATATTGTATGTGAACTATACTTCAATAATAAACATTTTTTTAATTCAAAAAGTAATAAATACAGATATGTTAAATCAGATATCACAGCCCATCAAAAAGCACCTCCAATTTCACTCCCCAATGGCAACTCCTTCACTTTTTGTAATTTTGATATTCTGGTGGTCCTCACTTATTCTACATTATATGTTATCATGTCTATTTCTTAATCTATCAACTTTAATAAAAATCCATTATCTCTGAACAATTAAAGATAAAAACTTGAGTCCAATTGACGGCTATTTTCCCTTGACATCTTTTCATAGTAAATAGTTATATTTAACAAAACATATGTTTTGTTTACTTTCATGTAGGTTACCTTAGCACCTTCAGAAAAATATATAATATAATAAATATAACCTAATATAATATATAATTTATTATATGTAATGTATAAAGTAATACCTCATAAGATAACATAACATAATGATATAAACTATTCCATTACATTTTATAAATTGTTCCATGAATTTATAACAGTATCTCTTAATTCATCATATTCCTGCTTTTTATATCTTCCTTTCCCCTTCTCATTTCTGTCATTTACATTTTAATTATCTAACGTATTTCACATTTACTTTTTTTATTGCAACCATATCTAAGTGTTCCCAGTATTGATTCTTCCATAGGTTCTAAAGTTCAAGCCCAGTAATAACATTTACACCATTATGATTATGTAAATATTATCCACAGCCAAACCAAATCACATTCTAAGGCTTTATATTTTTACCCTTACCTCAATATATTGACATTTAAAAAAATGATATGCTTAATTCTATTTTTTAATTAAATGCATGTATATGTTTGTAAATATACTTTTATAACAGTCTGAGCATTACTTAGAATGCAGCAGGTAATAATATATCATGTTTTCTATACTTTTGATGTATATAGGACCAACAGGACTTTTTAGATCCAGGGTTTAAATCGCAGCATTAAACCTCTAAAAAGCATTTGGATTACAAATATAAATGTATCACATTATAAGAATATTTGACCAGAAATTCAGTAACACAGTATTATCTAATGAAAATAAATTAAGGGGGTTTTCTAGTCAGCGAATGCACATGAAAATTAAAGCTAAATTTCAAAAAACATTCTGACTCTTTAAAGCCGTAGAAATTATTAATATTTTCTTTTGATAAACATGCTCTTGATCTTCACACAAGGTATAGTCGAGATGGGAACCAGAGAGCAGCTCCTTTGAAAAAAAGGCAAAGTGTAATGATTCTACTGTTTTCTTTTTATGACGTGTATTTTTAAATTATTGATGGTTTTAAAAATTAGTAAAATATCTAATAACTATCATTTGTTATTAAGCCGTACAAGTGGTTATAAAAGGAATGATAATGGTAATAAGATCACCTTTCTGATTCCATGTGCCTGGAATTGTGGGAAGATAAAGCATTGCCTTTTAAGACTACTGTATGGACACGTCTCCTAACCAGTGGTAAGATTGTTGACACTGGACAAAGAGACAAACCTTTTTGAGTCCCTGATGGAGGTGAGCTGGCACACAGCAGGGAGGTGGAAGTGAGGTGGGGAGTATAAAGCAGTGATCTTGGGACACCTGGGTGGCTCAGTCGGTTGAGTAACTTTTGATTTCAGCTCAGGTCATGGAATCAGGTCCCATGTCAGGATCCATGCATGCTAGGTGTGGAGCCTGCTTAAGATTCTCTCTCTCCCTCTCTTCCTCCCCTGCCCTCTCTAAAAAAAAATAATAATAATAAAATAAATAATAAAAGCAGTGAGCTTGTCACATCCTATTTATAATTAATGGGACAGTTAACAAATGCCTATAAAATCTATGGGAAATAAATGCCCATAAAATGATAGGGAAATGATTTTTCTTCATAACATGGAGCTCTCCCTATAATCAATGTGATTTCACTTCCTTACTATGCATTTTAAAGGATTTCAGCCATCCCGGTACCTTCTGGATTACTTTCGTCTTCGTAAGCACAGTCAGCCTCACCCCATTTTGACTGATAGAACATAAGGCTAAAACAGGACATAGAAGAATGGGCTAAATAATCTGTAACCGAGTTACCATTCATTAGAAGAAATGTTTCTTTTCACCTTGGGATATTTAGAAACAGGAAAGTCTTGGAGAGGAAGATAGAGCGTGAAGCACACGGAGGGATTCGGAGAAGTAAAAGGAAAGTGAAATCACCTGGGGAAAAGTTGTGTTGTAACATCCCCTGTCACAAAATCGTATGGTAGGTGCTCCTCCCCAAATGATGGTGTGCTCCATGGGCACACCGAGGTTGTTGATAGACTGGAGACAAACTTCCCCACTGTGGAGTCCATTAAGCGTGTCAGATTGAGAATTTATCTCGAAATACTACATTTGTTTCTAGTTAAGACTGAATGCTATTTTCACCTATTCATAAAATCTCAGCTGCAACAATTCCCTGAGGACATAGTTCTTCACATGAGTGAATTTTCACCTGGCTTTATTTTATTTTATTGTGTTCGATACGTATAGACTAGAGGGAGTTTTTCTGTAGATGACTAGTTTACGTATTTGTGAACACCTAAGAGATACGTCTATAAATGATTCAATTTATAGGATTAATTACAAAAGGTACTAAGATTACCTTTACAAATTGAACTAAAGTTATGAAAAAATGGCAACAAATCTAAGAGAAAAATTGATATACCTGAGATCAGATACTGATCATTACTGCATTCTGACGTATAGAATCTACATAAACATAGCAAATTCAGGCTTCGGATCTATTTAAATACTGTAACACTCCCCGAATTTATCACAATCACATAAATACTTGCATAGAATAACATCGTGCTGATACTATATATATCGTCTAAGGTACTCACTTATTCTATTTTTTTTTTTTATGTTAGCTAACGGATTGGTTCACTAGAGGCCACAGAACCCGAGATCATAGCAAATACATTTCTCATGCAAAAATGCTTTATCGCTGGCAGTGATTCTGACAATTTTTTCCAGGGCCTCTCTAAGAGCAGGACTGTAAGTAAAAAAAAAAAAAAAAAAAAAAGAGGAGGCTAAAATCTAGTACCATTAGCCACTATGGAGTAAATATCTTAAAACAGCTGATAATCCTAACACTCTACTGACACTGTAGTATTATGGTAACAAAAGAACTTACTACCTGGATGTTATTGTTTGCTTTTGCTGTGTAGCAAACGATCCCAAAGCTTAATGGCTGAAAAACGTTTATTAGCTCACAACTGCCTGGGTTTTAAGTATAGGCTTGAATCAGTTAAGCGGTTTTTCTACTGATACTGCTTGGGCTTACATACCCACCATCAGCCAACTATAAGCTGATTTGTCTAGAGTGAACTAGCTCATGTGTCTGGAGTTAGTGCTATCACCTGGGATTATGACCAGCAGGCTAGTCTGAGCTTATATTCATGATGGTGGTCACAGTTTTCACCAAAACACCAAAGTATGACAAATGCCAAAGCATAAGTCCATCTTTGTGTCACATCTACCATTGTCCCATTGTCCAAAATAAGTCACATGATCAAGCTAAGGATAAACTTTAGTCTTTCCAAGAACATGGATATGGACACCTGTAAATAACTGAGGGGCTATTGCTATTACAACCCATAAACCCAGAATAATGGTTTGCTAATAAAATAGAAAAAAAATCAGATCTGTCCAGTGCCCTAGTTGAACCAAGTTACTACATTAATTAATAATGCATTTTTCTTTATCCATTCATTAATATATTCAACTATTGATTCATTAAATTCATGGCAAAAGGTAGAATTGAAACACATGAGTAGAATTAAATCCTAACACAAGCTTTCTTCCCCACTCCAATTGAAATATTTGCAACTGAATGATTAAATATGCAGGGGGGGGGGGAACAATATGGCTGTCCTAAAATGGCATCCTGAATCCACACACCCTCCCAGCCGTATGGAGTTAGAACAAAGAGAGACATAATAATACACAGGAAAAAGGATTGCAAGATGTAGAACAGCAGATGAACATCTTAACTCTAATACACAATAACCCCACAAATTATTAGCTTTTCTCTTATCCATTTTGAAAATTATCTTTATATAAATAGAAGAGCAGAAGGGGTGAGACAAATTGAGACTAGGTTTAAGAAAGAAATGAAAACTTTCACTTGAGAAACAATTTCATAGCCAATATCATTTGTAAATGATAAAGCCCAATGCTGCGTATACATCCTGCTTAGGTAAAATGGTAAAACGTGTATAAAATGTTGCGATGTTATACAGAAAGGATGAGGAAAATATCACTGTATACCAACAGTTCCACACCTAAGAAAATATCCTAAGAAAATTATTCAATAGTATTCTCCATCTGTAATAAACTATTTTGAGAAACTGAAAGCAATTTTAGAGAAATAGCTTAAATTATAATTTAACATCAAGTTAATTGAATAGCCCTTTAAGGTAGTAATTATGAGGATATTCAAACATAGAAAATATTTAACATATAAGTACCATTAAGTGAAAATGGTAGTATATATTATTGTCACTATCTGTTTTATATACAGACAACTATATGTATATAAATGTGAAAAAAGCTCTGATGAGTTAGAGTGGTTGACTTCATACATAACTATTTTAAAAGAGAAAGTATTTATACCTCTTTGTATTAAATTTGACATATAGCATCACTCTGTAAACTAGCTGTATCCTAATTCTTTAACCAAATTCATAAAAGCAATCTAAAATAAAAGCAGAACATATGAAACCGGTTCTATAATTTAGTTACCCATTGTTTCGATTCAATGTCATTAATTGGTTACATAGTGCAGTGGGTCGATCTATTAAGGTTTGCATATTTTCCTTTTTGTGTAAACAGTTACTCAAAAAATAAAATAGAAAGCAGAGGAAGTTATAATTATGTTTATAACCAAAAAACTACATCTAAAACTAAAAAGACATATATTTAATTGTATTCAAAACCAAAATAAATAAATAAATAAATAAATAAATAAATAAATAAATGTTCCGGTAGTCCAAATCAAGCAAAATGCCTATCAATACATCACCAATACGAATAGCCAGGATAATTGATTCAATAGCTTACTTTTCCACGTACACATGGTCTGAGAAGAAAATACATTCAATGCTTTAGTTGTATCGGGCATGAAATATGTTTCTCAAATATCATTAAGTAAATTTCAACTTGACTTTCAAACCAAATTATTAGTATTTCCAGAATATCCATCTCCTTTGCCCTGCTATAGAATTACTCCAAATGTAACTCTAAGTTATCAGGCTTAGGAAATTGAAATGGAAATTTAGATGTGAACTGTTTTCAGCTCAGTTAGGAAGCATGCAATTGCAATTGAATGGTCAGCAGCAGATACTGCTTGAGCCTGAAGGCCTTTCCAAGTTTTGTTAAGCAACTCACGGAAATGATTAAAGCCTATGGCAGTGCCATCTTTTCTCTCCTCCATAAATAAAAGAAATGTTAGTAGTATTTAACTTTGACCCAGAAACGCGATGCTGTTTTCACTGCAAAATGCCAGCGCCGTTTATGATGGTTAAGACAGGTATTTCAGTTCAGATTTGCATTTTTTTTAATTGAAGGGAAGCACTGAGCAATATAGCCCCGTGATAAAAACAAAGACATTGGAGTGTTTAGGAAAGGATAATGTTGATTTAAGATCTGATTTTTAAAACTCTTAAATTTTAGATAGCACAAAGAAATCCAACTGAAAATAAGCAAAGTGGATGGGGTACCTGGGTGGCTCAGTCAATTAAGCATCTGACTTCAGCTCAGGTCATGATCTCACGGCTCGTGAGTTCGAGCCCCATGTTGGGCTCTGTGCTGACAACTTGAAGCCTGCTTCAGATTCTGTGTGTGTGTGTGTCTCTCTCTCTCTGACCCTCCCTGCTCACACTGTCTCTCTCTCTCTCTCTCAAAAATAAATAAACATTTAAAAAAAATTTTTAAAGAAAATAAGCAAAGTGGAAAGGAGAGTTAGTAATTGTGGTAAAATTTTCATAAAGTCCATTCTTATCTTTTGGGTTCGTTGTGAGACATCTCTGAACACCAAGAAAATTAGACTTGCCAGTACATTTCCAGAATTCTGATGGCTCAAGATTCCCTGTATTGTACCAATATCTGATGAAATTCAAAGAGTTTTAATCCTAACTCATTCAACTTTGCTTGAAACAAACAAAAGTGACATAATGTTAGTTTTATAAAATGAATAACTGATTAGTAAGGAGGGAGAGAAGAAAACCAATTAAAATAATAAACATTTCACACTTTTTGCATGGACTGAATCTGAAACTCACTGTATATTTAGAAAACTTTCCATTATTTGGATTCAAAGCACGATTTTAATTATAGTTCTGGCCTTTTAGTCTCTATTGTCTCCTCTTTTTATGAACTTTGCTCCAGAAATCCCCCCAAAGTTTTTGAGAAATCTTGTTTTTGAAATGCATTCTTTATCTGTTAGATGTGGTTATTTTTTTCCCAAAAACCATGAATTTGAAAACGTTACGTCAGAGTGGATTGAAGCCAACAGACACGGAATCGGCTATTGGTCACTGGCCTACGCGGGAATGAAAAGCAAAGTTTAGTTAGTATTCAAGATGAGATCTGGCACTCTCTGACTTGTGAGGTGAAACATGTAATACAGTTGTCTATAATGAACTGTGAAGACCAAGTTCTGAGGATGGATGGGTGGGAATCACCCCTATGATAAAAGAACACACCAGGCATGAAAACCGTAAACCCTATGGAGCGATGGGGCTGAAGCTAACAGTTCTGGACAGTTTCGAGAAATACAATAACAAGTTCAAGTTGCCATAAAGGTGTGCACAAAGTGCTTGATCTCTCTCTCATTCCTTCTACTCACCCTGACAAAAACCTCTTACTATTTTACCATGTTAAAAGTACACTCTGGAGAATAGTGGGGCCAGGGGGGATGTGAGAAACGTGGTGGCAAGTGTGAACCTGCTCCAGACACACGGGCAACCTAGAGCAGAGTCACTCATCCGTGCGAAGCCTAGATTAGTCTAACTGCAGTCAGTCTGCCGCACAGGAGCACTGGAATCCTTTTTTTTTTTTTTTTTTTTTTTTTTTTTTTCAGTAAGCCATTGAAAGTTTGTGGTACAGCATTAGTTTGGCAACAGCTGGAAAATTCGACGAGAGATTTGGCCGTTTGCAATCACGTGGTTATTTTGCCAGTGCTCTTGCAGGGGAGTGCCCCGAACAAAATCCTGATTAGAATGGATTAAAGCAAAATGGGGGGACAATGCTAAAGCAAGTGTAGCAAACTCTTTTGAGAAATTTCTTATGTAAATGGACAGAGAGGGATGGCATGAATGGAGATCCGAATGTGGTGTAAAGAGTTTTTTTTTTTTTTCTTTCTTTCTTGTTTCAAAATGATATAATCATGAGCTATCTTTCACAACTTTAAAAGCTGTTTTTGTTTCTCAAACAAGCCAATATTCACAGGTAATATCAGGAAAATAAAAGTGTCTTCTTGATTTGGTCTATGTCAGCAAAAACTGAGCCAGCACTGGGGATGAAGAAAATTTCGAAGACTCAGAACTGTGTCATATCAGTAACATCATATTCCATGCAATCTTTGCTGATTTTCTCCACTTAGTTACTTAAACAGCATGCCATTAGGGAAAGAAAAAAATCTCCCGTTACCAAACCTCTCTTTATATCACTCCCAGGATATAGGATTATATCTTAGATTTAGATCTTAGATTTAGGGCAAATATTCCTGCTGCAAAAGCATGTTAAGAGATTCAGTTAACAGAAAATTATATGCTAGATATATATCAGCTATGAAATACATGCATAGAATATAAACACAGAAGCCTTAAGCAATCTTGCTTTATAAAACCCACTTGCCAACATACAAAAATGGCAAGTGTTTACCTTTTCGTCTGCAGATAGCCAATTTCTGTGAGATTTTTCAGATGTCGAGTTTCGGAAGTGCTCAGAATTCGTTTTCCTCGGCACTACATTCAAACAGAGTAAGAGGAACAAAACCTTCTCCATATATCTTTTACTGCCTCTGGCTCCCCCTCCTTGATGTGTGTGGTAGTTCTTTCTCCAAATGTGCTGTCTTAGACGGGGGTGTGGAAGAGCACTAACGGACTTTGCAAGCTTGTGGAACATCTATGGACTCACCAGAAGAGTGAGATATAGAGTGTGAGCCCTCTTCAGGGAGGAGTCACACACGTCTCACCAAAACCATTGAAATCATCTAAGCATGAACGTTACAGATATCCTTCTTGGGAGATAACTTGTTTATTGGGCTTAAACTTGGATTATCATTCTCCATCCCTCTACTGCTTTTGCTCTTGAGAAAAGAGGTTCTTTCTCTGTTTCTTGAGTGGCCCTGAGATTCAAGCATATGGGAAATATTCAAATGGCAATACCAGCTATTTCTTTGGTCTCACTAAGTAATTCTGAGGATCGGATAATTTGTACATGGAGAGCAGGCCATGTGCCCTTTGAGGTTTGCATATAATTTGACAGTTATATTATCTCCAAAGATGATATTGAGGTTTATAGTATGTCCTTGTCCCACAGGACAATGCATTTGACAAATACTTATTGAGCATGCTGGTGAACTAAATAAAACAATTCCTACATTCATGAAGCTAACATTACAGTGATAGACAAAATATGCACAAAGGAACAGACAAAATAATTACATATGGTGACAAAAGCCATGAAAAAAATGAGCAGAGTAATAGAATTCAGCTAAAATGAGAGGAAGCTGCTACTTTGAGTAGCTGATCAGATTAAAAGGTTTTTGCAGAGATAACAAGTGAGCCCCTAGACCTGGCTTATGAGAAAGTGCCAGAAAGACAAAATCTGTGGGAAAAGCATTCAGAATAAAAGGAATAGAAAATACAAATGCCCTAAGAAACAAATAACCTTGGCATATTTTAGATAAAAATTCAACATTACTGGAATGTAGTGAAAATAGAAAGAGTGTAAGATTAGAAAAATAAGGGATAGATTGTGTGTGGAATTTATCTTCCTCCGAAAAACATGGATAATTTCCTTTGATAACGTTGATTATGTTTGAAATAACTAATGGGCCCACTGGGGAAAAAAACAAAAACTGGTAATGATTTGTGAGCAGAGATATCGTATTAGGAGAGCGAATTCACACTGCTACATCACTGTGGACATAACAAAGGCTGCCTCCGTACGATAAAAATGAAAATGAATATCTAAGATGAAAATAAACAATGTGGGAAACCCTACATTAGCTATTTGGCTTGTCTATATTATTCGAAATGGCTGCATTTAGGGGATGATCTTTATGTTCCATTTAATTTTTTTAATAAACTTTTAATCTTAGAACAGTTTTAGATTTAGTGAACAATTGAGAAGGTAATACAAAGAGTTCCCATATAGCTTATACTCCATGTCTCCTGTTATTAATATTTTATATTACTATGGTACATATGTCACAATTAATGAACCAATAATGATACATTATTATTAACTAAATCTATAATTTATAGTTTAGATTCCCTTTAGTCTTTCCCTAAAATGCTTTTGTCTGTTCCAGTGTCTCAGCCAGGTTACCACATCACATTCCGTTACCATGTCTCCTCTTGACTATAACAATTTCTTGGACTTCCCTTGATTTTGATGACCTTGACAGTTTTGAAAAGTATTGGTCAGCTATTTTATAAAATGTCTATCAATGTGGATGTTTCTAATTTTTTTAAGGATTAGACAAGATAGCCTTGAGAAGAAGGACCATGAAGGCAAAGTGCCATTTGTATTGCATCCCACCGCCATGACTTTTTACTATGGGTGTTGACCTTGATTACCTGGCTGTGGTAGTGTTTCTTCAGGTTTATCCACTGTAGTTTCTTTCTTCACTGCTTACCATCCTTTACTCTTTGGAAGAAAGTCACCATGTACAGCCCACACTTACAGAGTGATAAATTATGCTTTGCCTCATGGAGGGAAGAGCATCTACATAAATTATTTTGAATTGTTCTATATGGGATATTTGTCTTTTCTCCCCACTTTATTCATTCATTTATATTAGTATAAATTCATAAATTTTTATTTTATCCTTTGGGTTTATAATCCAATACTATTTTATTTTGTTGCTAAAATTGTTCTATCTTTGGCGTTTGCGCTATGTTCTGTTTCTCTGACATACCCCATCATTATGAGTAGTTGTGATTTTTTTTCTCCCAAGTTTTTACTTAAATTCCAGAAAGTTAACATAGAGTATAATGTTAGTTTTAGGTGTAGAATGTGGTGATGCAACACTTTCATACAATACCCAGTGCTCATCACAAGTGCCTCCCTTAATCCCCGTCACCTATTTAACATGTCCCCAGACCCAACTCCTGGTAACCATCGATTTACTCTCTATAGTTAAGAGTCTATTTCTTGGTTTTCCTTTCTTTTCTCCCACCCATGTTCATTTGTTTCTTAAATTACCCATATGAGTGAAATCGTATGGTATTTGTCTTTCTCTAACTGACATATTTCACTTAGCATAATACTCTCCAGCTCCATTTTGCAAATGGAAAAATTTCGTATATTTTTATGGCTGAGTAATATTACTCGGCCATAAAGATGAATATTACCATCTCCTCTTTATTCATTCATCAGCTGATAGACATGTGGGCTCTTTCCATAATTTGGATATTGTTGATAATGGTGCTATAAACATCAGTATTCCTTTGAATCTGTACTTTTGTATCCTTTGGGTAAATACCTACTAGTGCAATTTTGCTGGATCATAGTATAATTCTATTTTTAACTTTTTGAGGAACTTCCATACTATTTTCCAGAGTGGCTTCACCAATTTTCATCCCCACCAACATTGTCAAAGGGCTTCACTTTCTCTGCATCTTCGCCAACCCCTGTTGTTTCCTGTGTTGTTAATTTTAACCATTCTGACAAGCGTGAGGTAATATCACATTGTAGTTTTGATTTGTACTTCCCAGATGATCAGTGATTTTGAACGTCTTTCCATATGTCTGTTGGAAATCTGGATATCTTCTTTGGAAAATATCTTTTCATGTCTTCTCCCCATTTTTTAACTGGATTATTATTTCTTGGAGGGGTTGAGTTTTATAAGTTCTTTATATATTTTGGATACTTAAACCTTTATCAGATATGTTATTTACAAATATCTTCTCCCATTCCATAGGCTGTCTTTTAGTTCTGTTGATTGTTTCTTTCACTGTGCAGAAGTTTTTTATCTTGATGAGGTCCCGATAGTTTATTTTTGGTTTTGTTTCCCTTGCCTTTGGCGTCATGTCTAGTAAGAAATTGTTCCAGCCAAGGTCCAAGAGGTTACTGCCTGTGTTGTCCTCTAGGATATTGATGGTTTCCTATCTCACATTTAGGTCTTTCATCCATTTTGGCTTTATTTTTGTGGTCCAGTTTCATTCTTCCACATGTTGCTGTCAGTTTTCCCAACACCATTTACTGAAGAAACTTTTTTTCCATTGGAAATTCTTTCCTCGTTTATGAAAGATTAATTGACCATATAGTCGGGGTTCACTTCTGTTTTTTGTTCTGTTCTATCGATCTATGGGTCTATTTTTGTGCCAGCACCATACTTTTCTATTCACTACATCTCTGTGATATAACTTGAAGTTCACAATTGTGATCCCTCCGCGTTGCTTTTCTTTTTCAAAATTGTGTTGACTATTCAAGGTCTTTTAAACTTTCAGACAAATTTTAGGACTATTTGTTCTAGATCTGTGAAAATGTTGTGGCATTTTGATAGGGATTGCATTAAATGTGTAAGTTGCTTTGGGTAATGTAGACATTTTAACAATACATGTTCTCCTAATCCATGAGCATTTCCATTTCTTTGTGTCTTCTTCATTTCTTTCATCAGTGTTTTATAATTTTTAAAGTACAGTTCTTTCACCTTTTTGGTTAGGTTTATTCCCAGGTATCTTATGGTTTTTGGTGCAATTGTTGATGGGATCAATTCCTTGATTTCTCTTTCTGTTGCTTCATTATTGATGTATAGAAATGCAACAGATGCCTGTACATTGATTTTGTATCCTGTAATTTTATTGATTATGTGTATCAATTCTAGCAGTCTTTTGTAATTATTTTAATGTTTGTTTTTGTAATTATTTTAACGTTTGTTTATTTTTGAGAGATAGAGAGAGACAGAGCGCAAGTGTGGCAGGGGAAGAGAGAGAGAGAGACACAGAATGTGAAGTAGGCTCCAGGCTCTGTGCTTACAGCACAGAACCCAACATGGGGCTCAAACCCACAGGCTGTGAGATCATGACCTGAGCTGAAGTCAGACGCTTAACTGACTGAGCTGCCCAGGAACCCCAGTTCTAGCAATGTTTTAGTGGCATCTTTCAGATTTTCAATGTGGAGTTTCATATCATCTGAAAATAGCGAAATTTTAACTTCTTTCTTGTGGATTTGAATGCCTTTTTTTTCCTTTGTATTGTGTGATTGCTGTGGCTAGGACTTCCATGACTATGTTAAAAAACAGTGAGAGTGGATATTCCTGTCTTGTTCCTGACCATAAAGAAAAAACTCTCAGTTTTTCTCCATTAAGGATATTAGTTGTGAGTTTTCATATATGGCCTTTATTATGTTGAGAAATGTTCTCTCTAACCTTACTTTGTCACAGGCTTTATCATGAATGGATGTTGTACTTTGTCAAATGTTTTTTCTACATTTATTGAAAAGATCCTATGGTTCTTACCTTTTCTTTTGTTAATGTGGTGTATCACATTGATTGATTTGCAAATACTGAACCACTCTCGCAGCCCAGGAATAAATCCCACTTGCTCATGGTGAATAATTCTTTTAATGTATTGCTGGATTCAACTTGCTAATATTTTACTGAGAATTTTTGCATCCATATTCATCAGGGATATTGGCCTCTAGTTCTCTTTTTTAGTGGAGTCTTTGGTTTTGATATCAGCGTAATTCTGGCCTCAAGGAATGAATTTGGAAATTTTTCTTCCATTTCTATTTTGTGGAATAGTTTGAGAAGGATAGGTATTACTCTTCTCTAAATCTTTGGGGAAATTAGCCTATGAAACTCCCTGACCCTGGACTTTTTTTGTCAAGAATTTTTTGATTACTGATTCAGTTTATTTGCTGGTTATCAGTCTGTTCATGTTTTCTGTGTCTTCTGTTTCAGTTATGTAGTTTATATCTTATAAGAAACTTCTGCCAAGCTGTCCAATTTGTTGGCATATAGATTGTCATAATATTCTCTTATAATTGTATTTCTGTGATGTTGTTTGTTTTTTCTCCCCTCTCCTTTGTGATTTTATATTTTGGGGCCCTTTCTCTTTTCTTTTGGTAAGTTTTGTTAGGGGGTTATCAATTTTTTTTTTTCTCAAAAAAACAGTTCCTGATTTTATTAATCTATTCCATTGTGGGTTTTGTCGTCGCCGTTCGTCGTTGTTGTTGTTGTTTTATATAATTTATTTCAACTCTATTATTATTTCCCTCCTTCTGGTGGCTTTAGGCTTTGTTTGTTGTTCTTTTTCTACTCTTTTATTTGAGATTCTTCTTGCCTCGTAAGGTAGGCCTGTATTGCTGTATATTTCCCTCTTAGGACTGCTTTTGCTTCATCTCAGTTTTGGACCATTCTGTTTTCATTTCCATTTGTTTCCATATTTTTTTTTTTAATTTCCTCTTTGATTTCCTGGTTGACTCATTCATTCTTTAGCGGCATGTTGTTTAGCCTCCATGTATTTGTGGACTTCCCAAATTTTTTCTTGTTGTTGACTTCAAGTTTCATAGGGTTGTGGTCAGAAAATAATCATGGTATGATCTAAATTGGTTTGTACTTGTTGAGGCCTGATTTATGTGATCTATTCTGGAAAAGAATGTGTCTTCCGCTGTTTTAGGATGGAATGTTCTGAATATATCTGTTAAGTACATCTGGTCCAGTGTATCATTCAAAAACATTGTTTCCTTGATGATTTTCAGTGTGTATTGATGTAGGTGCATTGATAAAGTCCCCTACTATTATTGTATTATTATCAATTAGTTCCTTTATGTTTGTTATTGTTTCATATATTTGGGTGTTCCAATGTTGGGGACATACTTATTTATAGTTGTTAGATCTTCTTGTTGGAGAGTCCCCTTTATTATAATATACTGCCCTTCTTTATCTTTTCTCCCAGTCTTTGGTTTAAAATTTAGTTTATGTGATACAAGTATTGCTACTCTGCCTTTCTTTCGATATTCGTTTGCATGATAAATATTTCGTCATCCCCTCACTTATGATCTGCACATGTCTTTAGGTCTAAAATGAGTATCTGGTCAGCAGCTTATAAACAAGTCTAGTTTTTTATCCATTCTGACACTCTATGTCTTTTGATTGGAGCATTATTCCATTTGCATTCAGAGTAATTATTGAGAGATATGGTTTTAGTGCCATTTTATTACTTGTTTTATCATAGTTTCCTGGAGATTTTCTTGTTCCTTTCTTGTCTTTGTCACTTTAGGTCTTTTCTTTCCACTCAAAGAGTACCTTTTAATATTTCTTGCAGGGCTGGTTTAGTGGTCATAAACTCCTTTACATTTTGTTTGTCTGGGCAACTCTTTATCTCTCCTCCTATTCTGAATGATAGTCTTGCTTGATAGAGTATTCTAGGCCATACATTTTTCCCATTCTTCACTCTGAATTTTTTTTTTCAATATATGAAATTTATTGTCAAATTGGTTTCCATACAACACCCAGTGCTCATCCCAAAAGGTGCCCTCCTCAATACCCATCACCCACCCTCCCCTCCTTCCCACCCCCCATCAACCCTCAGTTTCTTCTCAGTTTTTAACAGTCTCTTATGCTTTGGCTCTCTCCCACTCTAACCTCTTTTTTTTTTTTTTCTCCTTCCCCTCCCCCATGGGTTTCTGCTAAGTTTCTCAGGATCCACATAAGTCTTCACTCTGAATTTATATCATGCCACTTCCTTCTGACTTGCCACATTTCTGTTGAGAAATCTGTAGCTAGCCTGACAGATTTTTCCTTGTATGTTAGGGACTACTTTTGTCTTACCACTTTTAGGATTTTTTCTTTATCACTATATTCTGCAAAATTAATTACAAAAGTCTTGGTGTTGGCCTCCTTTTGTTGATTTTGATGGGGTTCTCTCTGGCCCTGGATGTGGATGTCTGTTTCCTTCCCCAGATTAGGAAAGTTTTCAGCTATTATTTCTTCAAATGAATTTTCTTCCCCCTTTTCTCTCTCACCTTCTGGGACTCCTATAATACGAATATTATTACATTTGATGGGGTCATTGAGTTCCCTAAGTCATAATTCTACTTACTCTCTTTTGTTCTACTTTCTCTCTTTTGTGTTCCATAATTCTACTTTCTCTCTTTTGTTCAGGTCAATTATTTTCCATTATTTTATCTTCTGTATCATTTATTCATTCCTCTACTTCTTCCATCCTTGTGTTCATTGCATTTAGTCTGTTTGAATCTCAGTTATTACATTTTTCATTTCTAACTGATTTTCTTTTTAACTTTTTGATCTCTGTGGTAAATGTCTCCCTGATGTCTTCCATCAATCCCAGAAAGTATCCTTATGATTTGTTTCTTTAAACTCTCCATCAGGCAAAATACTTATATATCTGTTTTGCTTAGATCTCTGGACATGACCTTATCTTGTTCTTTTGTTTGTAATGAATTCCTCCATCTTGGCATGTTGTCTAAGTCTCTGTCTTCTTCTCTGTGTTAGGAAAGTCTGTTATGTATCCTGCTTCTGGGTGTAATGACTTTCTGCAGAAAAGATCTTATAGTGTTCAGGTACTGGTGCTTCAGGGAGTGTCTCTTGTGTGTCCTGCTTGCACTCTACTGTTGTGTTTTTGCTGCTCTATCCTTCAGACTAGCCACCTGCAGTGGCTCTTCTTGACTAGAGTGGACAACGTTTGGCACTTGGCCAGAGTGTGGTGAGTTTTAACCAGGGGTTCTCTGGTCTGCTTGTTAAATGACACCTAATGCTACTTCCACTAGAACTGAAGACTTGCAGTCAGATGTGTTGTGGGCACGGGTTTCTGCTTGTCTTCTGGGGTGGGACCCACCTCACTGGGACTGAGGCAAACCTTATTGGGAAGGAAAGCACTGGCAGAATACAGGGATTTGGGACCCGGTGTAAGCAGGTTAGGCAGCCAGTGTTGGAGGTTTACCAAAGTGTTTCTGTATTTATGCCAAGGAGGAGGGGAGGGAAAGGGTGCCAGCCACATCTTTCAGTCCTTGAGAGGGGTCTCTGTTCCTTCTGCTCTAGGGAAGCACTCAGAAGATTGAATATTCTCCCTTCTGTGTGTCCCAGGCATTTTTCAGATCACTCTTTTCATACTGGCTGCCTGAAGGTTGTTTGCCTGCCTCTCTCCAGGAGCAGCGCAGTGCCCTCCAGGCTCTGTTTCAGCCAAGCCTGTTGATTTTTAAAGCTCCAGAATTTAGGGACATGTGGGCAGAAGTCTGCACTGGTATTCTGGGGGAGGACTCCCCGCACTGGCCTGCAGACCAGAGTGCAGAGGTGTGGGACTTGGCACAAACAGGCTAGGCAGTCAGTGTCCAGGCTAACCACTCTCAGCTGGTGGCTCTGCTTCTATGCTAAAAGGTGGGGGAGGGATATTGGGCTCACTGTCTCCTTTGTCTCTAAAGAGTCATCTTTATGAACGCTACATCTCACATATATGCTCTAAGAAGAGTGAATAATCTCTCCCCACTCTCTGTGCACCAGGTGTTTCTCAAATCTTACTGGCTGCCCACCGGTTACCTGTCTGCCTTTTCTCTAGGAGCAGGGCAGTGCCGTCAGGGCTTTATTGCAGCCAAGGCCACTGAACTTTAAAACTCCAATCTTCAAGCCCCACTGGTTGTAAGAACTCAGGAAAATCAGCCCTTTCCTAGTCAATGGCTTTGGGGAAGTGTTCTTTTTGTGCAACCCCCTGTGAGCTCCTCTCTCTGTCTCTGTCTCTGTCTCTGTCTCTGTCTCTCCCTTCTCTTTTCTCCTTTCTCTGGGCTCCCTCCCTTCCCTAGCACCTACAATCCATTTATCTCCTAGGCTGCATCTGTGTACCTCCCACCTTCCTCAATGTGGCCTCTTCTCTTCTCCTAGTTGTGGAGTTTGTTCTGTTAGTCCTTAGGTTGATTTCTTAGTTATTGGGGATGATTTGATACGTATCTAGTTGTTCAAGATACAATATATGTACAAGAACAATATATGTTCAAGATACTATATATGTATCTATATAGTTCAAGGCACCAGACAAACCTAGGATCCTCCTCCTATGTCACTCAGCTCCCTGAAGTTTTTGTGTTTTTAGGGAGAGTGAGGGGGAGATTTCCTTACTTTAAAGCACCATAAGATGCTTGTTTCATGCTCATTTTGTATATTTCCTTCTCCAGTCTTAGAATCAGCTATTTATGCAAGAATCCTTGGATCCTTGTATTTCTGAATGGTATTAGAAACTAAGATCTGACATTTGGTGGCATCCTTTTTATCTAGGGTGTTTTTACACTTAAGGCCTCTCAACAAACAGGGTAAGAAAATATATCTTCATATACTAATATGTGAAATATGTGTACATATACTTATATATACTCACATTTTGCTAAATTTTTGCATATGTAACCATCTGTATCAATATGTAGCTAATTATATTTCATACTTATGCCTCCAACTCTAACCCATTACTACATTGGCAATTCCAGCCTCCTCCCCTTCCTTATTTGTACTCTCACACTCTAACAGTGAGACATCTGGCTCCCACAGTTTTCCACCCATTTACTTAATTGTTCAGTTCCCATAAACATGTATAATGGTATCAGAATTGTTATCCTGTACTCCCTTGGGAAATAGCATCATCAGCTATAGTACACTACTTATGTAAGGTGTCTCTTGCCTTTAATCTTACAAACTCTGCTTATTTCTACAGTTACTTAGGTCTACCTTTTTTCTCCAAACCCTTCACTGATATTAACACGTTTGTAAAACTTGTATTCCCTTCTTAAACTTTATATATTCCATCCTGAAATCCTTTGACTTCCTAAATGATTTGTTTAAATTTGTATATACTGAGATTCACTCTTAGTGCTGCAGTGTTCTATGGACTTTGGCAAATGCCTAGTGTCATGGATCCACAATTATAGTATCTGTACGGAATAGTTTTACCATCCTAGAAATTCCCCCCATACTTCACCTATTCAATCCTTCTATCACCCTGAAAACCTCTCAACAAACAGAGCAAGAAAATACATCTCCATAAACTGATATGCACCACCAGTCTTACCATAATTGCTATAGTTTTGTAGTTTTGTCGACCCAGAATGTCTTATAATTAGAATCATAGTCTGTAATCTGGTAACCTGTCTTCCCTGGGGAGTAGGCCATTGTTATGGAGAATTGTGTGGGCATGTTTCACAATGATTACTCTTTCCTGTCAGAGCTATAAAGGGATCTTTCTTGGATCTTTACTGTTAGAATTCACTGGAACTCCTGTAGGTAAAATCCAAGAAAGTGTTAGCCGTCTCCCAAGAGTGACTCCCATGAGTTTCTCACTCTCATGCTGGTCTACCTACACTCAGCCTCTAAGAATCGGTCAAAATTAAGATTTAGTGCTCCAACCAGATTATGGCTTTGGTGACTTCTGATCCAGATTTCAGAGAGGCAGTTTGCCCTGCAATTTTGGCTCTCTGTTGAGTACAGAAGTTATTGATTTTCACTATGTTTAGATTTATTATGTTGTAAAGATAGCTCAGCAACTCTAAGTTCTTCCCACCTTAGAGCTCAAACTGCAAGTCCTTTTCTATTTACTTATTTTTATTAAATAAGTTAATATATTCTTAAAATTTTCCTCTGTGTCTATACAACACAGGGATATACCTATTATTTTTTTTTATTTGGGGTTTTATTAAAACATGTTTGCCATAATACCTACATTCTCAAGGAGCCTAAATAAATTCCTCCACCTTTACTGCCTACACTTCCTTTTTGTCTTCCCTTTGCACTTTTTCTTTTGTTTGTCCACATTAGAATTTTTTTCAGAGAATTACTTGGAGGACATGTATTAATTCATGTAGTAATTCATAATTATTTGGAGGACAATGAATATTAATTCATTGATATATAATAAACAAATATATACCGTGAAAATAAGGAATTCTGTCTTTATCTGTCCAATAAAGAAATGCCATGCTGATTTAAATTTTAAAATCAGTTTTATCGTTGAGCTCTTTGTGACATAAAGCAATGAAAAGAATAATCATTTTATTTTTTTTATTTTTTTTTTAACGTTTTATTTATTTTTGAGACAGAGAGAGACAGAGCATGAACGGGGGAGGGGCAGAGAGAGAGGGAGACACAGAATCGGAAGCAGGCTCCAGGCTCCGAGCCATCAGCCCAGAGCCCGACTCCGGGCTCGAACTCACAGACCACAAGATCATGACCTGAGCCGAAGTCGGACGCCCAACCGACTGAGCCACCCAGGCGCCCCAAGAATAATCATTTTAATGGATCATAACCTATGCTATAGGCTAACACAACCCTGTGGAGTTACCAAGGTGACACTTTACACATCAAAACCTATTGGCATCACCAACAGGGAGTTTATGAAGGCCAATCTGAAAACTAAATGAGTAAAACAGAGAGTAACTTTTGTTTATTTATTTAACAGAAGCCCTTACCATTTGCTGACATAGACTGGGAGAGTTATAAATTTAATAAGGCTTGAGATAAAATTTTCATAGAAAAACAAAAACATAATCCATTTCTAAATAGAAATAAAGATCTCCCTAAAATATAAACATTAAAAGGTATATCTACCTTTCATTTATTTTAATTTTTCCTCCAAATAAGTATGAGTGGTTTTTTCCTAGAGTGCAACCAAAAAGCAAATAAAAACTTCTAAAATATAGCATTTGGCACCCAGATCCTACATTCATATTCATTGTTAAAGATGGCACATTATGACAAAACTCTTCCCATGAAATAAAAGTACATATTTTAACATCTGAGTCCCTTACTGACTTTGACCTTCATTGAACTTCTAATTAAATCAAGCATCTTTAAAAATATTCATGTTGTCTTCAGATGAGTTGGTGATAGACCCAAGATCTCTGCACATCTTTAACAAGGAATAAATTTCCTGTAAGATCACCTAAGTCAGTAAACATTTTATTTATAAAAACCCAGGGTCTTATATTATCAGGCAATTCTAAAGAGACAACTTTGGCAAAAGTATTAACTCTTTCAGACCGTCCAAGCTCTGAATGCATTGAAGCAATAACACAATTTTGACTTAGGAACGGAGTGTGATATAATGTAGTGTATTGAAAGGAACCCGAAGCCCTGCATCACTGGATCCCAATCTGATTCTGTCACTAATTCACTGATATGGTTTCTGGTCTTTATTTATGAATGCATAACAGCATACACATTTGATTCAGATAAATGCTAAAACTTTTATTTTTGTTCATCCCATAGATTTACCAGATTTTTTTGTGTCATCCCCAGGAATTAGGTTCATATGGTTAACACATGTTCTTTTTTTTTTTAATTTTTTTTAACGTTTATTTATTTTTGAGACAGAGACAGAGCATGAACGGGGGAGGGTCAGAAAGAGGGAGACACAGAATCTGAAACAGGCTCCAGGCTCTGAGCTGTCTGCACAGAGCCGGACGCGGGGCTTGAACTCACGGACCGCGAGATCATGACCTAAGCCGAAGTCGGCCACTTAACCGACTGAGCCACCCAGGTGCCCCTATACATG
Source organism: Panthera uncia (assembly GCF_023721935.1). Classification (NCBI taxonomy): domain Eukaryota; kingdom Metazoa; phylum Chordata; class Mammalia; order Carnivora; family Felidae; genus Panthera; species Panthera uncia. Next base: position 24,981,321 of record NC_064818.1, on the reverse strand, counting down.
TTCTTTAAAAGGCAAACTAAGGGTGAATGGAGGGTGGGGGAGAAGGGAAAGTGGGTGATGGGCAGGGAGGAGGGCATTTGTTGGGATGAGCACTGGGTGTTGTATGGAAACCAATTTGACAATAAATTATACTTAAAAAAAAAAAGGCAGTATGTTAGTGTTGTCTTTAAGTCATTTGTTGATCCTAATAATTATGTTACAAAAGCTATGGTTTAATTTTGATTACAAATAATGATAACTCCATCTAGTGAGTTATTTGACATTGATTTTCCTTTTGGTTTAAATAAACTGTTATTAAAGAAGAGGAAATATTTTGATGATTCAGTTCATTTTTGTTTGTAGATTCTCTCTTCAACTGTCTCCTTCTTCCCATGATGCTTCTTACATGAGAAACACCTCCAGTCTTTCTTTTCAAACTTTATACACTTTTTCCTATGTATAAGTTAATTAACTGGTGGAGTGGTGAAAATCTACAATGCATTGGTTCATGCTCTCCTATTTAATAGAGTTAAAGTGTTATAGCATCACTTTTCTCAGGTGCCCCGCCCTTTGCCTCTTTTTTTTTTGGGGGGGGGGGGATTGCTGAAATTTACATACCTTAACAAGCCCAATTCCAAGAAATAAGAAATAGCAAGTCCAATTCCAAGTGCTTATTTCTTATTTACTCTCTTGGGTAAAACTGAGAATTTGCCTTCTTAGAAATACAACTATAAAATTCATCGCTCTTTGTCTCTTTAAATGTGTCCTTATTTGAAAAAGGTAATGTATCCTATTGGAAAAAGTCAGGTAAGTATTGTCTACTCTATAAATATAATCCTCCTCATGGGCAGACCCCAAGTTCTAATTTATATATGTATCAGTATATGGTATATGTGGCAACAAGGAATAACTACTCTGGCTATAATTCTGCATCAGACTCTCCATATTTACCACCTTGAAACTAACAAATATTTTGATTTCCCACATGACTCCTATACTCTAATGTTTTCTTTTAATACCCCAACATAAAAAATTAAGTACTGTATATATGGAAGTACATTTCTCTTAGAAATTACTTGAATAAGAGTTCATGGACAAAAACTTGGGGAAATTAATTCTAGCCACATATTTGTCATATACATAATTAAATATTAACATGACTTACAGAAACATTAACTTGTTATAAGACAACAAGTTGATCTACATTACTTATTTGCTTCCATATATCATTTTGTTATGTAAAGCACATACACCTCTATACGTGCACTATAGGAAATTACAAATAAATCAAGTTAAAATCTCTTTGATAGAAATACATGTATCCAGTAATTCTTTACAAATTGTATTATTTCTTCTGCAGATATAATGATCCAAAGTGTAACTTTAATTATTTTTCCACTTGTGCTTAAATAAAGGCACTTACTTTTATAGTCCACACATTTTTAAATGTGGTTGAATATAAAAATGTTGATCAAATTTGTTCTTTATGAAAAAACAAAAAACTCCTTTAACTAATGTTGATGGGAAATTCAGTGAGACTAGATAATTTGAGACAGACATAACGCTAGACTAATTCCTCTTTAGGGAAAATTGGCAACACTAATTATAGACCCAATTGCTAAAGTTGGTGAATTGTTACATTGTAGAAAGGGTGCACCGTCACATAACAATCTTCACTGAGCTCCAGGCTATTACTAAACTACCATAGCCCTACCGCTGACTGTGAAGACTGATTAATATAAACTCCCCGGACACATGTAATTTGATCTAATCTTAGTTTAGTGACTACACAGACCTTGCAACCAAATTGATTCCATCATTCTCCCTTTTCCACTACCTACCAGTCTCTGTATCTCTTCATCTCTGCTTTATTATTCTTTCTTTAAAAACTCATTTCTTTTTTTTTTTTTTTTCCAGAAGAACATAATGGCAAAGTTGTCTCCCAAGTCCAAACTTCATTGCTGAGTGAGTGCTAATTTTGAATTGTTGGGAGAGCATATAGGATTGTCCCAGCTTGACCTAGGTGTTTGCTTTGGTCTGCCTACAGGGTAGGAGAAAGGAGAGAGGAGAGTGACAAAGGAGGAGAATACCAAGTAGAGTAATAATACAAATAAAGCAATCACTTTCATAGCAAAATGTCTGAAAATTCCTACACCAAAATGCTAAGGATGGAAAGTAGAAATTAATTTTAAAAATACGTTATTTAGCTGCATTTTGTAGTGTTTCTAATATAATCATGCCATGTCTGCTTTTTAACCTTTTATAATCAAAGTATAACAAGATTAAATTTAATGGACAATCACTTCATCAAATTGGGTAGGGTTTTTTAAACAATAAAAGATGAAGGTAATATTATTTAATAGAAATGAGCATGCTTATACTGTGCTATCACAGCTTTGAACATTTATAATCTTCTTTTCCTGGCAATTACATCTGAGTCCTTAAGTCACTAAATTCTTTCAGCAATTTTACACAAAGGAAAACTAAGACCGTATATCCTAATACAGAAAGAAAAATACATATCATACCACTAGCATAATAATAAGGAATCAGAGGTATAATCTTCTTTCTATAAAATTGATTAAAAAAATTCATTGTGATAGAGTTGTTAGAGTGAATTCTGTGCAATCATTTTAAATGGTAGGAAGACCCTTCAGTACCTGAAAAATTAATCTCTATTGATTTTTAAATTAATGGTTTAGGATGTATTTTGTGGTGTATTAGCCACAGTGTTTTTCCGAATAGGTGGTCTTTGATTTTCTTATGATCAGCATTTCCTCAGCCACATTTTCAAATTCTACATGACAAATTGAATTTCTTGATCAGTTTTTATAAGGAGTTGGCCAATTTTGTTTATTATTTCAAAAAAAGAATTTTATCTCTAATTCCATGTTTGTTTCCTTTTTAAAATTGATTTATACTCTTTCATTGCTACTTTTATTTCAGTTAATATTCTTTCTTTTGTTTATCTTCATAAAGTGGAACCTTAGGCCATTAAATTCAAACTTTTTTTATTGAAAAAAGAAACATATGTACTTAAAGCAAAATTTATTTCTGACTGTTATTTAAACTGCATCTCTCTGTGTAATTTGTTACACTTTAATTACCAAACTTGAGAAAATAGTTCAGAATATTTTCTGATTTCTTTTGTGATTTCTCCTTTGGCCAATAAGTTGTTTAGAACTATTTTGTTTAATTTACATATATTTGGAAACTTTTCAGTATCTTAGTTTTATTCATCTCTACTTTATTATGCTTTTATTGATTTATAATTTCATACTCTTGGAGTATATACTCGGTAATATTTGTCTTATTCATGGAAATATTTTATGTTCCAGCATATGATCAATATTGATGAAGACTTCTATGGATTTGAGAAAACAAGCATTTTGGATGATTATTTGTAATGTACTATAAATACTAGTTAGTTCAAGGTGGGTTAGTTGTGTTGTTCACATTTTTTCTATTATTATTGACCTTTACTCATACTTGTTTTTATCAATTAATGGGAGCTGTTAAAATGTCCAGCTCAGATCATGCATTTGCATATTTCTGCCTTTAGTTTTCTCAGTTTTATTTCCTGTATTTTGAGTTATTAGATAAACACACATATGACTGTTAATTCTTCCTGGAAAATTGAACCTTATATCTTTTCTTTTTTTTTTTTAATTTATTTATTTTTTTAATTTTTGAGAGAGACAGAGACAGAATGCAAGTGGGATAGGGGAAGAGAGAGAGAGGGAGACACAGAATCCGAGGCAGGCTCCAAGCCGTCAGCACAGAGCCCGATGCGGGGCTCGAACTCACAGAGCTGTGAGATCATGACCTAAACTCAAGTCAGACGCTCAACTGACTGAGCCACCCAGGTGCCCCTATATTTTTTCTGGTGTACCAATTTTTCTTTTATAATACTTGTCTTTAAGATGATTTTTTGCTATGTTATTAAAGCTCCTCCAGAATTTGTATGCTAATTTTTTTGCATGGTGTATACCTTTCTATAATTTTACTTTTTAGCTGTGTTTGTATTGAAATTGAGACTGAGTCTCTTATTGAAAGAATAAAGTGTTTTTTAATCCAGTTTGACAATGTCTTCCTTTAAACTGGAATCTCTAGGCTATTTCCATTCAATGTAGCTCTTGAGGTGTTTGAATCTATGCTTACCATTTTACATTTCTCATTACTGATACTCTTAGAGGTTCTATTATGCATTACCAATATATCACACTGTATTTACTATTAATGTATTATTTCATGTAAAATGTCAAAAACTTACAAGAGGTTTTATTTCATTTATTTACCCTTTCTGTTATACTAGGGTCATCCTATAGAGTATATGATCCCACGTAATTATAAACTCAAAGCATTGTTATAATTTGTCCTTTAGTCAGAAGCCTTTTAAAGAAACTACATTTAAAATAGACTTTTTTATACACCTACATACTTATGATTTCTGAAACCTTTAATTTCATTCCCAAAAACCTCTTTTCTTTTTTCACTAGAGAGAGACAGAAAGAGAGAGACAGAAAACTCAAGAAGAGAGAGAGAAAAAATCTCAAGCAGGCTCCATACTCAGCACAGAGCCCAATGCAGGGCTTGATCCTACAACTCTGGGATCATGACCTGAGCTGAAATCAGGAGTTGGGCACTCAAATGACTGAGCCTAAATTCCTGTAGATATTAATATACATTTGGTATCTATCTTTTTATCCTGAAAATGTTTCTGTGTTGTAGACTATGAATCTGGAGTTCTCTCTTGTCCAGCAAGAGAGTGGAAGCAGAATTGTATACGAGAGAGGCTAATGTCTGGGAAGAGACAAGAGCCCCAAGCAGGGGTTTGTTCTCTGTATTTATTAAGCTCTCAAGATCTTATACATGTGGTGAATGTGAAGAAAACAATCAAATAGTAATCATTAACTTGTGTCTGTAAGAAGAAAACGTCCTGGGGGACAAGTGGAGTTTGAAACTGTGCTCAAAGGATAGTGGCACTAGATGGAAAATAGTTTTCTGCAGGAGATATAACAAGTTAACCAACCTTGGGAGTTTTCACCCTATGGCGGTGGCTTTCTGCCCTAAGCTTTTTTATCCCATTTTTGTAAGTATAAGGAATTTTTGAACCTATTTCCCAACAATTCTGTAATATTTTTTATAGTTTAGAAGAACTGTGGCAAATTCCATTTTTTCCCAAAATTTCTGTATTACTATAATTTTGGGGAATGAAATTTAAACTCTATTGAATTTCACATTAACAACACTATTTTGATGCTTTTCACACTCTTTCAAAGTTATTCCTGAGGCACCTGAGTGGTTCAGTCACTTAAGCACCAACTCTTCATTTCAGCTCAGATCACGATCTCACAGTCAAGATCAAGCCCCACATACAACTCCATGCTGCTTGGGATTCTCTCTCTCCCTCTCTCTCCCTCTTTCTCTGTCCCTCCCCAACTTGTGCACTCTCTCTTTCAAAATAAATAAATAAACATTAAAATAAATAAAGTCATTCCATTATCTTATGTAGTCTTTCAATTCTAATGAGAAGTCACCTATAATGGATATCATTTCCCTGTATGTAATGTATCTTACTTTCTAGAAATACTGTCCCACAATGTATCTGTTTCATATACTTTTCACTTTTCTTATAATGTATTTCAGATTATTTTATTGACCTATAGTCAAGTTCTCTGACTCTCCTTCAATCTACAATCTTCCACTAAATATATTCCAGGGGCGCCTGAGTGACTCAGTCGGTTAAGTGTTAGACTCTTGTTTTCAGCTCAAGTGATGATTTCACAGTTCCTGGGTTCAAGTCCTATGTGGGGCTTTCTGCTGTTAACACAGAACCTGCTTCAGATCCTCTGTCTCCTTCTCTCTTTTCCCCTCTCCTACTCTCTTTCTGTCTCCTCTCACTCTCTCTCACAAAAATTAATAAACAATATATAAATAAATAAGTCAATACATACATAAATATTGTATTCCAAAAAAATAGATATCATAATTATAGTTCTAAATTCTCCATTTGATTATTTGCTTATAATTTCAAATTCTCTGTCAAATTACCAACCTCTTTATGCATAATAACCATATTTTTCTTTATGTATGTAAATATAGTAAAAATGATTATTCTTTTATCTTCTAATTCAATACCTAGGTGATCTCAGGTCAGTTTCTATTGACTGTTTTATTTCCTGAATCTGTGTCAAATTCTCTCACTCTTTTGCATTCCAAATAATTCTTTTTCTTATATGCTATACACTGTGGATATTATGTTGCTGGTAATGTGAACTTTTTCTTGATTTATAGATTTTGGTTTTTGGTCTGGCAGGCAGTTAAGGTTACTTCTTTTGAAGCATCATTTTTAATTTTGTTAGGTCAGTTCTACAGTCGTTCTACTTTGTTATGGCCCTCATGACTTCTGGTGAAATATTTGTGGACCTCCAAATCACTATTTCCAAATACGTGTTTGTTTTAAATACATTTTGCTTTATCTTTAGCATTTGCCATTGATTTTAATGTAAGTAGGTGTGATTTTCCTTGAGTTTCTCCTATTTGGGGTTCACTGGTGTATTTAGATATATAAATTTATGTCTATCACCAAATTTGAAAAATACTCTGCCATTATTTTTTTTCTGATTTCTTTTCTGTCCCATTATTTCCTCCTATCCTATAGGAATACAATTACATGAAAGTTATATCTTTTGATTTTGTCTCACAGATTCCTGCCTGAGACTGTTATTTGTTAATGTTTTTCCTTATGTTCTCGATACTGAATAATTGTGATCTATTTCAAGTTTATGGACTCCTCTGCCTGCTCTTTCTATGTCTCTATTCTGCTACTTAGCTTCAGTGAGACTTTAAAAACATTTTTTAGATACTGTAGTTTTTAGTTCTAAAAATAAGTGCATTTGCTTTTTATAGTTTCTACTCTGTGGATAATTTCTACAGATTTATTTATTGCAACTGTGCTTTCTCTTATCTTATGGAGCGCAGTTATAATATCGGATTTGAAATTCCTCTGATGGCTTCAACATCTGAGTTGTTCTGTGGGTCGGTTATGTGTCCATTAATCTTGCCTTTAAAATTTGTCGCATACGGGGCACCTGGGTGGCTCAGTCGGTTAAGCGTCCGACTTCGGCTCAGGTCACGATCTCGCAGTCCGCGGGTTTGAGCCCCACGTCGGGCTCTGGGCTGATAGCTCAGAGCCTGGAGCCTCCTTCCGATTCTGTGTTTCCCTCTCTCTCTGCCCCTCCCCCGTTCATGCTGTGTCTCTCTCTGTCTGAAAAATAAATAAACGTTAAAAAAAAATTAAAAAATAAATAAATAAATAAATAAATAAAATAAAATTGGTCACATTCTCCCGGTTCTTTGTATTGTGAGAATTTGGCGTTGTATCCTGAATATTGTGAATGTTGTATTGTGCAGGCTCTGAGTCCTGTTAACCTCATCCGGAGAATATCTATAATTTTGTATTTGTGGGCAGTCACTTGGTCACATTAGACTGCATCTTCTCTCTTGTCTCTTGGGAGTGATTCAAATCTCACTTATGTTCCCTAGGCCTTGTTTGTGTCTGTTCTCAGCATGCATAGTTTAGAAGCTAATAGAAGATTTGTGTGGGTTATTACAAATACCCCTTCTCTTTCCTAAGCGTTTGCTCTGCTGGTTTGCATTTGGGTGGCACATGTGTAGATCACGGGTTACATTGAGGTTTGTGTTGATTCTCAGCTGAGAAATCTCCTCTCTAGAATTCTTCCATACGCTCTCTGGCACACAGGAGTCCTCTTCCCTGATTGCTCTGGCAAGGAATATGAGACTCTCTTGGACTTGAGCCCTTGTACCGTTGCATCACCCCTTGTGTGAAGGCTGTGCTTGGAGCAAAGTCGCGGGGCACAAACAAAACAAACATACAAAAACAGAACAACTCACCCTTGCACAGGTCACTTCTCCAAGTTTACTCTTTTCTAATATTGCTACTTTTGTTTATTTCCAGAATTTTCAGGTGGTGGTTGTTTTTTGTTTGGTTTATTTTATATAGTTTTTACTTGTAGTCAGTGGGGGGATGAGTTGTGATAAGTGTATCGCCATAGTGGAGATGAAACTGTAGATTTTACTTCCTGATTATATGCATTTGTAGTTTCAAAAATTTTCTACTATAAGTTTACCCAACTTATACCACATTTTAAGCTGAAAATTACTACTTACACAATTTTGTTGAGCAATGTAATTTATAGCAGTTCATCCTTGAATAATTAAGGATGTCTATCTTCCAAATGTTTATTTTAAAAATGAAAGTAAAAGAAACCACCTCATAAGGAATGGTTTGAATAATAGTGCATTGAATAATAGTGCATACATAAAACAAAGTACAGTTAATATTTATGTTGAAAACATGAATGACTTAGAATGATCTGCACTAAGTTGTTAGGTAAAACATGTATGCTGATACTCAGATATGAATAAGGTCTGGGTCCACACAACATACACACCCACGGTGGTAGACAATGTCCTCTGGCTCCCCAAACTTACTCCCCAACCCTTTTTATTTTCCCTTGCCTTCCAATCTTATAAAGGTTTAAAACTTCAGACATTACGTTTCCCTGACTTTCCTAGAAAACAGTACGTCTGCATGACCTACTTCTTTCTGGAAGGTAGTCTTGAAGGGAAGTGTATTTGGGACCTCTGAAAAAGCATTTTATAGTCTCCTAAGAAAAAAGATAGGAAGCTCACTCATGACATCGGCTACCTGCTGGCTTTTCACCTTTAGTTGAAATCCAAAGGATATGACATTGAAGCTGAGCCATACAATTTGAAATTATAAAATTTTCATAGACAGTGACCCAGTACCTGATGTCATAAATCTGCTTAATCCAAGCAGGAGCTGTATCTATAGACTACTAGTTAAGGAAACAATAAGTTTTTTTGTTTGTTTGGTTGGTTGGTTGGTTTTTACGTTTCAGCACTGTTTGTTGGATTTTTCTCTGGTAAACCAATTCATCTCACACACCAATATACACACACTGTAGTTATATAGCTATGTATTATCTTAGAAAGCTCCATAGCAGCTTATAAAAATATAAGAAAGTATAAATATAAAAAAATTATAAGCTCCATAGCAGCTTATAAAAATATAAGAAATGCTCAATTCCACTTAATCGAATTTTTCTGTTGATTATTTTTTAAAATGTTTAATTCATTGATTTAATTAATGTTTTAATTTTTCTGCTATTTAACAATTTATAATAACAAAAATATATCTGGATTTTTCCAGTGACAAATACAGTTCAATGTTTTCCACGTGCGTGTTAGTTATAACCCCTCTTTAGTGGATTCAAGGTTTATAATCTTTGTTCATGTTAATATATAAATGAAAATCCGAGTAATATTTATTTAGGTTTAGAAATAATTAGCAGAAATAATAAAAATTATTTTAAAATTTTTATGCAAGTTAAATTAAAAATACCAAAGTTATGAGGTGCCTGGGTGGCTCAGTCGGTTAAACGGCTGAGTTCAGCTCAGGTCATGATCTCACTTCAGGAGTTCTAGACCCACATCTGGGCTCATTTGCTTTATATCCTCTGTCTCCCTCTCTCTCTCTCTCTCTCAAATATAAATAAACATTAAGAAGATACCAAAAGTTATAATATGGTTTGCATAGTTGGGTGAGACACTGAACTAAAATTTTTGAATAAAAAAGATTTTTATAACATAAATTACTACACTAACCATGCTTTATGGAATTATATAATCATCTAAGCATATTTTATGAAAATGATTTAGAATTTGACAGCATGAGAATCCTTACGTTATACTAAAAGTGAGAGAAAAATTAGACGTTATTAAGGCAATGATGGAACAAATAATAAACTTCTTAATTGTTTAAAAATTATGTTTGCTCTTTAATGCAAACACACATTATTTATGTGTATATATATTTATGTATTCAAATATTTAAAAAGCTATACACCATATTAAAATACGTATGCACAGTTTTATTTAAGGACCTTTTTAACCTGATTAGTTGTTTTGTTTGTTTGTTTTTGTTTTGTTTTTGTTTTTTTAATGGTTCTTTGTTTAACATCCTGGACTCTATATATCCCCTGAAATTCCTTAGTTACAAAAATACAGTATTAAAATATATATGCCAGTTTTATTTAAGGACCAGTTTGACCATTTTTTTAAATTGGTTCTTTGTTTAAATTCCTGGATTCTATGTATCTCCTAAAATTTGTTAGTAACAAAAATAAGTACATAGTCTAAAAACAAACCTTGATGTATTTTAGGTCCAAGAGATTTGCACCACACTCTTCCCCTAATTTAATATAATTCCTTTTTCTAAGGACAAAATCAAATGTGATTTTCTAATTTTTTCTTAAAGAAAAGCCAAATTATACTTTTACAGTCATTTAAATATCCAAGTCTTAAGGACTTGAATAAAACTCTTATACAGTAAGTATAAGTATATACTGCACATATTTATTCTTGAATTGATTATTTCTTGACCTTCAAAATTATTCTAACTTAGTCAAATTTCTTACTTACGTTTTGGCCTCTTACCTCTTCAGAGGCAGAAAGATGTTTCTTTTCAAATTTTCATGAGAAGTTACTTCCATATCATAATTTTTCAAAATTGTCACACACACTAACCATTTAAAAAGCACATTTTATTACAAAATCTATATTTTTCCACGATATTGCCAATAAACTGTCCCAAGGCCATTTAAACAATAATTCTTCCTTTCCCTGTTGCCTTCTATAGCGTCTCACAAATTCTTGCATAGGGTAGATCTATCTCCAGGCTACTTTGTTCCACTGACAGCAAACTTTCTCTTGTTTTTACATATCTCACTAACACTGTAACTACTCTCTGAATAGCTTTATTGCTAGCCTTCCTCATACAACTCCAGTCTGTAGAACTCTAAGACGGCTATAGTTCAATAATTGCCAATAAGATCTATTTTGGAACGACTTCAGTAATTCCGAGGAATTTTAAAAGTTCACGCATCTGGCTTAATGTGGGTTATAGTGCTTCACATAGACAAGGTCTATCCCAAAATATACCAAATAACCCCATATGAATAAAAATGAATGGCACACACATCCAAATTTTGCAGTGAATCCAAGCAAATTTAACAGCTTTTGTTAAGCAAAAGTGTCATCTGCCATAACAACTCCCACAATCATAACACACAAACCGCAAACTTCTTTCATGCTCCAATGTGTATGTTTATGCCTTAGGATCTGCTATCACTTCTCAAGTGGAAAACAGTTGCTGTTGAAACAAATAGTTCCTCTGTGAGTCTCCAACTGGGCTGTGAAGACACTGGCAATTCTGTTGATTTTAGTAATGATCATCATTTGTGTCCCATCCAAGTAAGAATATGTTATTTTTCCATAGAAAAAGCTGTATCATCTAAGTATTAAATTAAAGGGAACACACACCCTTTTATATAAACATCATAATCCTATACCACATACTCATTTAGTTTTTAATACAGTGTGTCTACTCTGTGTAAGTTACTTGCGATACAAAGACGAGTGAGAAAAAGAGGTAAAGAGCGTGCATGACTTTACCTTTAGACAAACAGACTGGAAGTGCATAAGAAGAGAATATAAATATTAGAATGCATAATATATTCTTATACTTACATCTGATAAATGTCAGAGTAAAACGACATCACCTGCATCCTAAATTTGGTTCACATAAGCAATTCTACTAGGAATTCATGAGAGAATCAACAGTGAAAGAAGGGAGAATTTAGACGGAAATATTGAAACTGGTAATAGCTTTCGAGTGAAGATCGGGGCTTAGATAAAAGGAGAGTGTTTTCGGCAGAAAATTGCAAGAAAAAAGACATATAGGTAGAATTGCAGCTGAAATCTGAAAGGGAAATTTAGTAGAAGAGTTTGGCTAATGTGAATTGTTCATATGAGACTGAGAGGTCTTGTTAGTTGTATTGGGAGAAGCTACACTGAAGAGTGTTTTGGGGGCACCTGGTGGCTCAGTCGGTTGAGGGTCCAGCTTCGGCTCTGGTCATGATCTCACGGTTGGTGAGTTGGAGCCCCGCGTTGGGCTCTGTGCTGCCAGCTCGGAGCCTGGAGCCTGTTGCGGATTCTGTGTCTCCCTCTCTCTCTGCTCCTCCCCTGCTCGTGCTATGTCTCTCTCTCTCTCTCTCTCTCTCTCTCTCAAAAAATAAATAAATAAACAAACATTAAAAAAAATTAAAAGAGTATTTTAAAGTCACGATACTGCTACACTAAGAGTCTTCGAGATGCAAGATGCCAGCTAACAGACTGAAAGTGAGTAACCGACAGCAGTGTGTTTAGTAGGGACTGGATGAGGAAGAGAAGTCAGGTTGCCATAGCAGTTATCTAATTTTAACATTGCGTTAGATTTTCCAAGAAAAGTCTCTTTTTGTTTGTTTGAGAGGAGAGTTATTGTTTTCATTAATTAACTTTGAAAAAGGAAAAACTAGAAGCAGCAGAATAGGTTAGGCCAGTATAAAACAACTACCAATCCATTGTTTGGGCAAATGTCTCAATGCAGTGAAGTCATATGAGAAGAGATGTCAGATTTAAAAGCTACCTCGTCTTCTGAATAATATTACTTTTACTTGAGTATGTATTTCAGCACTCCATAAATTGACTATTTTTAAGGCATATTCTAAAACCTAATTTCTAGGTCTCCAGTTTTAAGATCAACTGGTGATGCTTGATGGGGCACCTGGGTGACTCAGTCAGTTGAGAGCCCGACTTCGGCTCAGGTCATGATCTCACGGTTCATGGGTTGGAGCCCCGCATGGGGCTCTGTGCTGAGAGCTCAGAGCCTGGAGCCTGCTTACAATTCTCTGTCTCCCTCTCACTCTGTCCCTCCCCTGCTCGTGCTCTGTTTCTCCCTCTCTCTCAAAAATAAATAAACATTAAACAGTTTTTAAATTAAAAAAATTAAATCAACTGGTGATACTTGAAAATGCAAATACTTAAAGCCCATTTCATGCCTACTAAATCAGAATCCCTCTAAATGGAGCCCAAGTATTTACTTTCTTTTTTTTTTTTTCTTTTAAATAATAGGTGATCCTTAGGGATATAAGCACATATTCAACTAAGCCTTGGGTAAGTTTTTTTTTTTTTCTTTACATTTTTTTTTCTCTGTGTGGAGTTTAAGACAACTCTTTGCTGTGATATTGCTACGTTTTGAGGAGTTGAAGGAAACTTGTCTCCATGTGTATGTGCTAATACTTAGCCAGTTTTTTTTTAAGCTTTAAAACACAGGAGTTTAAGGACAGACACCCTTGGGGCACCTAGGTGGCTCAATTGGTTAAGTGTCAGGCTCAGGTCATGATTTCATGGTTTATGAGTTCAGGCCCCACGTTAGACTCTCTGCTGTCAGCGCAGAACCTGCTTCAGATCCTCTGTCTGCCTCTCTCTCTGCCCCTTCCTACTCATGTGCATTTTGTCTGGAAATAAAAAAGAAAGAAAGAAAGAAAGAAAGAAAGAAAGAAAGAAAGAAAGAAAAAGAAAGAAAGAAAGAAAGAAAGAAGAAGGAAGAAAGAAGGAAGGAAGGAAGGAAGGAAGAAAGAACACCCTTAAAACTGCAGGAAAATAATATAAAACTGATAAATCACTAAATCATTAAATTAAATTTAAATCACTAAAACTGAGAAATCATTTAAAAAACCTGCCTTTGTAGTGGTCTTAGCGTTTATCTGAATCACACTGTTAATACTCCGCACGTGATGATAAGAAAATAATCTCAATGTTGGAGAAGTCTAGAAATTAGTCTTCTTCAACTGCCTTGGCAGGTTCATGGAGTCAGACCATATCCCAAACCTTAAATGAAGAGCTGTTTTCATTGTCAATCATCCTGGAAAAAGGACAGTGAATGTAGAAAATGAAGACTGGAGACACATTAATCTAGCAAAGAGGAGATATATTCCCTCCATTCTCTTCTCTGGGGCTTGATTTGTTCTGATTTGTAAATGTGGAAATGTTAAAGCAATTGTTGGTTAGAATTTAGGTGTCTTTTAACCATAGAGCTATTCTGAGAGTCATCTGGAAAGGACACCTGTAAGGGAATCTGAGAAAGTGTGAAGCATCACTGATTTCTAGAGAAGGACATCGGTACCCAGCAGAGAAGCAGCGTCAGGAGAAATCACTACCAGGGGCAGTAGTGTGGTTGCAGAATCACCCAATGTTTGTGGGAAAACATTAAAGATACATTTCTGAGCACACATGGGACAATACCATGGATCACGTTGAGTGGCGAAAATTTTTAATGATTATTTCTTGTTTGCATTTGGACTTTCATAGTTTGAATTTTTAAATTATGGATGTATTTTGTAACAACATGTTAGTAAGATCTATGACATTTAGCTAGACTTTCTTTTCCTAGTTTAAATTAAAACATAATATCATGACCCTGTTCAATAATTTTCAGAATTACAACTTTCTTCTTTGGTCAACTGTGTCAAATACAGCTCATAATATCTAAGAAGCACATGAGTAGGTTTTTACTTTTCCTCCCAACATGTGAACAAGGTTTTTTAGGAGGATTGTCCCATGATACAAGATTATATTCACATAATGCACAGTACACAAGATGTGCAGGTAGATACTAAACAATCTTTCAGAAATCCTTTCATTGCTTCAGTGTCTATTGAGGACATTTATCATGACTGGAGAATCATGGCAACAACATGGTCCCTTGTTTAATTTCCCCTGTGTATTTTCCCAAGTATAGTAGGAAGGACAACTTAAAAAAAAAAAGATGATCTATTTATCTATTTATTTTAAGAGAGAGCATGAGCAGGGGAGGGGCAGAGAGAGAAGGAGAAATAGAGAGAGACTCTGCACCACGAGCACAGAGCCTGACATGGGGCTTGAATCCACAAACCGTGAGATGATGACCTCAACCAAAATCAAGAGTCAGACCCTCAACCAACTGAGCCACCCAGGCGCCCCAGAAAGGACAACTTCTAAAAGATTCCCTGTTAGAGATGTGGGGGTCAAGTAAATTTGAAAACTGTGCACAACTGAACCCTGGCAATGCACTTGCTTTGATGTTAAGTACAGTAAATGCCCTGAGAAGGTCAGCAGTAAAGAGTCTGCTATGACTGATTATTCCAACATAATCTTATTGGAACATGGAAACCCAATTGCATGTTAAACTTATTAACACATAAAGTAACATATTTTATTTTTTTAATTTATATTATTTTACTTTTTATTTTAGAGGGAGAGAGTGTACTTGAAGAGGGGAGAGGCACAGAGGAAGAGAGAATCTTAAACAGGCTCCATGCTCAGTACAGGGCCTAATGAGCCTGACTTGGGGCTCGATCTCATGATGGTAAGATCATGACCTGAGCTGAAATCAAGAGTCGGACGCTCAACTAACTGAGGCACCCAGGCACCCCTAAGTAACGCATTTTAGATAATGGTACTAAAATAGAAAGAGTACAGGCCTTGTTATCACACACATGTAATCAAATACCAACACAGCCTCTTGCCTGTGACCTGTCCTTTTAAAAACACCCACAAATAAAGACAAACACCTCCCAGGGATGTGTTGTTTTTTTTAATCAGTTGAAATAATGTATATAAAAAATCTAGGATAATTTTGGTCAATATAGTCGTTTGAAAAAATGATAGTTCCTGAGTCATCTTCAGAATTTCCTAACCAAAACCTCCTAAACTCTCCCTAAATCAATATTTTTGATTTGGGGGGTGCCTTGGTGGCTCAGTCAGTAAGCATCCGACTTCAGCTCAGGTCACGATCTCATGGTTTGTGAGTTCGAGCCTCGCATCAGGCTCTGTGGTAACAGCTGAGAGCCTGGAGCCTGCTTCAGATTCTGTGTCTCCCTCTCTCTCTCTGCCCCTCCCCCACTCACACTCTGTCTCTCTCTCAAAAATAAATAAACATTAAAAAAATTAAAAAAAATATTTTGGGTTTGGTTAACGATCATAGGGGCAGTATCTCAGTAAACAAAATAAATGTATTTAAAGGCACAGAATAGTACTTATATGAAATAGCACTAAATATAGGAAAAATAAAGAAAATATTGATGAGACTGTATTAGCTGTTCTTAACATAATTCTATATTATCACACTATTAAATTCAATAGGTAGGAAAAAAGTCTTGGGGAGAGCAATTCTAAGTAAAGACAAGTTACAACCCTCTTAAAAGTGTGCAGTTTATTCATTTACCTTCAAAAGAGCTAAACACACAGGATTCTTTTGCAGTAACCAAAGAAGACCCAATCAAAATTTGCAAACCTATTGATCCTACTTCTGCTTTGGGTGACCTCTCTTGTGCATCCCTCTCATAAATAAGATGACACAGAGAAAGAACTATTGATTTTTGCATGATTTTGCTTGCCTTTTTCCCCCAGTACATTCAAAATTATATAGCTTATTCTCAAAATAAGGCTTCTAGTGTAGACAAGGGTAGATTGTGTTTGATAATTATCAGGAAAAATAACAACAATATAATGAACCCAATCATTCCAATAATCTTTAAATGCCTCTTCTCATTCCTAAATATCTGACAAGGGTATAAAAATCAAATTTGGGGGTAGGTCACTGCTTCACCATGCGATACAGAAAGGTTATTTGAACAGCACTCTTCTTTCTTTAAGTAATGTGTCTTTGGAAAGAATCCTACTGAGAATCTACTCAATAAAAGTTATGGGTATTTTTGTTTTTTCAAAAAAGAAAATTTGTCTGAGAATTTTTTTCTTCTCTGATATACTTCTGCTCAAATTTCTTGCTTCCTCTAGAAACCAAGCTCCCATCCCCAAGTCTGATCTTACTTATAATACTAACAATGAGACAGAAGGATAGTGATGAGAAGAGGTTTGGATGAGAAATTAGATCTGGAAGTTAATCTTTTGCAATCCTAGCTGTCTTTCTACTTCACTGTATGAACTTTGGCAAGACAGCGAGCCTCTCTGAACCTCAAACTTATTATCTGGTGGATGGATGGATGTTAGCTAATTTCTAAACTTTCTCTCAAATATTATGTATGTGTATTTTTAATCAAAAGTGTGATGTCTCCTTTATAATAAATCAAAGAAGATTTAGTAATAAATGTTAAGTAGACTGAATCACTGTAATGTGTTTGTAATAGTGAGCCATCTCCTATATATTCACAGAATCCCCACTTGCAACCAGATAAACAACATAATAACCCACAGATAATTGAATGGATGAATAAAGCCCTCAAAATCAAAGGATCACCTGAAGAACCCATGGCTAACCAGTGCTGAATATGATAGAGAAATACAGCAAATAATCATAAACCAATAGAATAATCAATATTATGGAATATTTAAGAGTTGCTAATACCTACTTATGTAGGAGCACTAATCAATTAGAAAAAATAATAATGATAGGAAAAGATTCTAGACCAGACAAGAGCTTTTATCAGAAACACTGATGAGAGGAAAACAGCTTTACAAATGGTTTCAAATCCTTGAAATTTCTCCCTTCTCCTTGGATTTCTTACATTGATTTCAATGGTCACCATCACACTATATATAACCCCTCTCTAAACTGGTATCCCATTTTTGTAAAGCTTTAACCTAAAGATGATTTCTTAATTTTTTTTAAATGTTATCTTTTTAGTACAGTGATATAGAGTGAGGTTTCAGAATTCTCTTCCCAATAAAAGAAGACCAAATGGGAAAGAAACATAGGACACACATGTTCTCCTGTTTATGTTAATCCAACTTACATTATCTCCTCACCTCACCATTATCTCCTCACATATGTATATATGTATATACATATATATATATATACACATGCCCATTTATAGCACCATGTATAGTGAGATATAATAGTAAGAAATTGTGATATATATGTGTGTATGCATAAATAAATCATATGTACTCATATTAACAATATGAATTTTGCAATAGCATATGCAAGCAATATAAAACACCTTAGAGTATATAATAGTTGTTTATAGCTAAGATGGAAAAGAAAAGAGTAGGATATAAAAATAAGATGGAATGAATGAATAAAAGAAAACTAATAAACCAAATGGAGAAAGGATCATGCATGGGCCAATGATGATAATTTGCCTTGAAGCAAAAAGTGCAATTAACGCAAATGTCTGCCTCTGTGCTCTTAAAATAAAAGGAAATATTTTCAGTCATCAAATTACTAGCATCTTGGCGATTCATGTAGTGAGCCAAAACAAGAGATACCAGTGCAAAACTGTTCACTGTGAAATAGCAAACAATCATTTTAACACCACAGACCTAGTTCTAGCATCCATGTAGATGGAAAGATGGTGATATATCAAGTTATGAGATAAGGAAAAGGCCAGAGTATAAAATAAAGACCATAAAACCAAAGTGAGGAGAGTCAGAAAGGTAGGCGATGGGGGCGCCTGGGTGGCGCAGTCGGTTAAGCGTCCGACTTCAGCCAGGTCACGATCTCGCGGTCCGTGAGTTCGAGCCCCGCGTCAGGCTCCGAGCCAACAGCCCAGAGCCT